>NC_141541.1:48378750-48530000 GCF_021556685.1 Rattus norvegicus | reverse complement strand
GCGATTACAAGTGTGTATCACCTCTGGCTTTAGTTTCCTCCATCTGCCCAGTGGGGAACACGCGCAGGTTCTGAACGATGAACACCTGGATGGGACAAGCTCTTGGAATTAGTACTGTCACAAACCACCACCAACAATAAAATAGGAGGAAAAGAATCAATAACTGCGTATGATCTCAAATCTCGTGATCAGAAATGGTTGTGGTAATGGTTTGAGGGAAAAAAAACAAAAACAAAAACAAAAAAAGAAACAAAACCCAAGGATGAGGGTCTCTCTATGGCCTCCTGAATTCTGAGAGGAAAATCAGAAATCAGGCAATGCCATGTCTCCCAGGGGTGTATGTTGTGAAGACAAAGCTGACAAGGGACAATTGAATTGGGTTGTGTGCAACTGTAGCCTGTCTTTCTGGAGAATCAAGAATACTTTCTTTGCTTGCCTTCTTTGGACACAATCATAACTATAACGTTCTAGACCACCTCTCACTGAGCTATCCTGCACCCCTTTCTTTTTTTTTCCTGCACCCCTTTCTTTGGGACATCCCTACCCTGTAACAGCTGCTCACAGGCTGGCAGACTAACTACTGGAGGGTAATGTTTTTGTTTGCTCCACATCTGACCTTTGGTAACGGTTCCCACCAAGTCTGCCCCACCTGGTGTGTTGGGGTAACTCTGTAGTGCTGGTTTAGGTCTTTGACATGTTTATCTTGATTCTCCATCGCTTTCTCTGACAGCTGGAGGAAGATCTGCTTCAAGCTTCAGGCAGTTCGCAGGGAGCAGGGTGGGTTTGTTCATCCAGACTTCTACTCAATCAGACTCGACTCGGTTATTCTTTATAGAGTCGTCGATTCAGTGTGTGCTCTGCTCTGTGTGGCAGAGAAAAAGAAACTCGTGTCCCTCTTAATGTGAAGTAACAGATCCATGCCAAGGGACTGTGAATGGTTAGGGTACAGTGTGAGCAGTCAACTCAGGATAGGGTTAAGAAGAGAAGATTCCTACCGGTCCCATAATCCTTTGAGGCCTGGAGTGAGTCTTATTTTGTGCCAAGTTTCCTGCTAGGTGTCTTAAATACATGATCATTGTTAATCCTCATAACAAACCCGTGGGGGTAGGCTTCATAAGGGAAGAGACTGTGGTCAGAGAGATTAACTTGTTCCTGGTCTAACAAGAGCATGGCACATGTGAACCATGTACTTGTTCCAGTGCCGAGTTCTTTACAGTTCTGTGCTATCTGGCCTTGAATGCTCGAGAAGGTGTAGGTGTGGAGGAGTTGCTTGTGCAAGATGGGAATTCACGAGTCGGGGGAAGCTGCTGATCCAGTTTGGGTTGGGGATATGTGGGAAGCACAGCTGTGTGGGGGTGACAATGATGGTTGGGGTGGGACTCCCCCAGAAGAGGCAGCCTGCCTTTGCCTATAGATGTGGTTTCTAGATTAAAATAGTTTGTGGAAACTGATACGTGGAGATGGAGCCCTGTGGGCTGATTTACGCTGGCCAGGTTCCTCTGTGGGAGTTGGTATTTCTGGAGTTTCCAGAGTGGTTACGTGCTCAGCCAATTACAGGAAACCAGGATGCATGTGGGACAGAGTAACCAGTGATAAATCCCACCCCCTCTTGGTTAGTTGCTCCCAGATACCGTGTATCCCCCAGTTGCTAGGCTCCTCGCTGATGGTGGCTTCTGGTGTGCTCAGTTTCCGTTAAGGCGCCTGAATGGCTAAGCTGCCAGTGGGGACTTTTCTTCCTGACCCTAGTGAGTAAGCTGCCAACTCTGGAGGAGGTGTTTAGATGCCGGACATGGTTGCTGGGTTGCTGTGTGGACAAAGAGCTTTAGGTAGACCGAGAGGTTTTCCTGGCACCGTTGTCTTCTTAGGATCTCCCCCTTACAGACCAAAGCTGTGTGTGACTTACCAGGCGGCTGTGCATAGGGTGTGAAGGAGGACATAGGTTTTTAATTATCTTGGGGGGAGGGGAAAACAACTTTAGAGAGAGAGGAGGTTTCCTTCTCTCTGGGGAGAGGGTTCAAACCTCTCTCAGGAATTCAGAATGAAAATCAAAGCTGGCCTTTCCAGTGGGAGAAGGGAGACAGGATACAGATACTTTGAGCTGTTGAAAAGAGATGTCAAGACAAGGGCCTGCCACCCCATGCTCCCAGTGGCAGCCACATATCACTTCTAGAGGCAGTACTGAGCTGGTGGTGTAGCTCAGTGGTAGAGGGCCAGCTTTGCAGGCATGAGGCTACAGGTTCAATCCCCTATACCTCATAACAAACAAACAAACAAACAAACAAACAAATGAAATAGTGGGGTAGTATTGATTTTAGATGTTATCAGTTGCGTTTCTTGACTTTTGAGTTAAGTTACATAGTTTAACAGTGCTAGAAAAATGTCTGTGCATAGCTAAAGGCTGTTGGTAGAAAACAGTGATAAGAAAAAGACCTTGGGGTGTTTCTCTGGAGACCCCCAAAGAGTTTTTGTTCTTAGTCAGATGGTGTGAAGCTTTCTCTGCTTCCTGTGCGTTCTCTGACAGGGCCAAGACTCAGATTGGTCAGACCTGATCTGAAGATGTGGGTTTTTTTCTTCTTTTTTAAATGAGGTGACCAGACAAGCCACGATGGCTTGCAAGCTGCGTCTCAGACCTGTGCCCTGAAATCTTGGTTAGCCCCTAACTGGACTCTGGCATCTCCAGAGCATCAGGCTCTTTTGGGGTCCTCTTCCTGATAGCACATTGCTCTAGTCAAGCCTAACCCTAGTCTCTCCTCTGCCTTGAGGTCTGACTATAGCTGTTTGCTGTTTTGCTGTTCCTGGCTAGTGAGTTTAGCCATGAAATGGTGAGGCAGAGGGAAGGACTGAGAAAGATAGCAAACTCTTCCCCCCACCTCTCTCTCTTTCAGCTATGGTAAAAGAATTTGTCTGCGGTCCCACTTTGGGTATAGTGTAATGAGGTACACTGGCCACTTCCATAGCACCCCCATGATTGTATCCTGGCTGCTGTATCAGAAGGAGGGGCACAAAACAGACCCTAGGTCTTCCTGTCTTGCTGTTGTGATACCGATAACTTTGGATTCTGCCGGGTGCGAGCCCTTGAACCTTAAGAAATGTGAATGTTTAAAAAAATAACACTGTCCTGCTGTAAGCAATTTGCTACAGCAACGAAAAAAATGAGTCAAACAGTGACCATAGCAGGATCTGTCCCAATAAGGAGGAAAAGGTTATTCTAGTGACACTTTTTGTTTGTTTCAGACAGGGGCTCTTGTAGCTTAGGCTAGCCTTGAAAATACTATGTAGCTGAGGATGACTATGGACTCCTGATATGCCTGGATTCACTTCCTGAGTGCTGGGATTACTGAATGTACTATGATGCTCAGCTCTTAATCTCTCTCTCTCTCTCTCTCTCTCTCTCTCTCTCTCTCTCTCTCTCTCTCTCTCTCCCTCCCTCCCCCCTCTCTCTCCATCTATCTGTCTATCATCTATCTATCCTTTTTCCAGATAGGGTCTTGTTTTGTAGCCCCCGATGGCATGGCCTAGACTATGCAATCCAGACTGTTCTCATACAGCCCACCTGCTTCAGCCTAGAAAGTGCTATACAGATGTTTATCACTATGCACAGCTTAGTGACACATTTTTGAAAAGCTCTCCAAGGGTCTTCAAGTTTGTTGTTGTAAGACCAAACAAAATAGTGTTTAAAGTCAACAATCACAGCCGTTCTAATAAAATAACTAGCTAATTGTAAAATTTAGGGTTGTAGGAAACAGGAAAATAGTTTAAAATCGACTCTCAGTGCTGTATTATTTCCTGGTATTCTTTTATTCCTTGTTCAGTTTTCAAGTTGGGAGGCTTTGGGAGTCATGAGTCCCCCACTGTAATAAACTCAGGTGTATCGAGGGGGCACATGGTCTGTAAGAGGCACTCACTGCTGATTCTGTGGGCTTTCAGACAGCCTAGACTGGAACCTGGGACAAGAGCTACACACGCCTTGTATTATACCACAGGCCATCCCTTGAGTTTGCCTCAAGGTTTTCTTGTTATAGGACTGCAGCAGTTCAAAGCCAGTGGCACATTTCCAGAAGCTATTCAGTCAGTAGTAACCAGCCTCGTTAGTTCAGCGCTATGTCATGTGGAAATATCTCCCATTGGAGGCCACTCCAGGGGCAAGAGTGGCCTCAGCAAGGTAAGCCTTTTCAAGTGTCTGGCATGAGTGAACTGAGCACGGGTGTGACCCCTTCGCTTGAGCCTCGTTAGGTGGCCTGTGCCGTCTTGAATTAACATCATCATATAGCCCCATGGTTCATTTTCACTCTCTGGCACTTTTCCTTCTTCTCCATCTGTGCCCAAAGATTTTCACCTGTAGGAGCAGTGGGTTCAGTCATCATGTTGGTCCAGATTTCTGGATGTAGTGCCAGTCAAGAGGTTCTTCTCCTATCTCCCCTATTTGTAGGAGGTGGGTGACTTGGGGGCCATTTTGAACAATAGGCTGTTGTTGTAAAAATATAAAAATAAAAAATGGTATAGTTTGTCTTTTACCTCGCTAGGTCCACACTGCAGTGCCCCAAGATATCTGCTGGATATCTTGGTGGAATCACACACATCCCAACTCCGCGGCAGCCCATTGTCTGCTTCTGCTGCACACTTTCCTACACTCAAACCGTCACATAAAAGAACATACAACACAATAATCTTAGATCCAGTTGATAAGATCCATTCCTTAGGAACATAAATAACAACCTGTAAATACACAGAGCAGAATCTTAACATCACCTGCCATGGCTTCTCACTATCTCCTCTGTCCTGTCTCCTCCCTTTTCCTCCAGTCTCCTCCTCTTCCTTCATACTTTTCTCCCGCCCATCCTTCCTTCTCCTCCAATGACAGGCCTCCTTCTATCTTGTACCTGCCCCTCACCTGTACTTTACAAATTCAATGGGGAGAAGGTTCTGGTGAAGTCACCTGAGTCCTGAGTACGTGACGAGGCAGCTGTCCTTGGAGCAGTGGAATTAGCATCAAAATACAGATAACTTCAGTGCAAACCACAACAATAGGCCACGAACTCCCCCTCGTGTGTGTGTGTGTGTGTGTGTGTGTGTGTGTGTGTGTGTGTGTGTGTGTGTGCACGCTCTTGCAAATATATGTTTGAATAAGTCTTTGGATACCTGCAGAAGAAGGCACTGCATATCCTGGAACTGGAGTTATAGGAAGTCGTGGGTTATCTGAAGTGGGATGTGGGTGCTGGGAACAAAATTGTGGTCCCCTGCAAGAACAGCAAGCTGTCTTAACCATTGAGTCATCTTTCTGCATTGAATCTTAACCTCAGGACTTCTAGATAAGGATAGACAGCCTGCCCCATGAGATTGTAGGAATTCTGACAATGAGTCTAAAAATATAGTTACAGTTTTTTTTACTTTGGAACTAGCCATGCATCCAACAGTTGCAGTTTCAGTCCTGGTCATGGGACTACTGCTTCTTCTCCTCCTTTGTGACAGGGTCTATCATATGGCTCTAGGCTGTTTCGGAAATCACTATGTAGATCAGGTTGGCTTGGACCTCTCAGAGATCTACCTCTCAAGCTCTGAGATTAAAGCCGTGCACCAGCACACTCAGCACTGTATGTGTGGCTTCTGTATCAGGTAGGGGGAAAGCGTTGAGACTGTATGAGGTGAAAAGAAGAAAGATGAAAAGAAAAGGAGCGATATGGGTGAGTAGCTCAGGGCTGTAGTGTGGTTGTCTGGCTTGGGTTTAACTCTAGCTCCAAAGACAGCTGCTATGGCTTGACTGTGAACGCCCAGAATTTATATATGTTTCTTGATCCCCAAATTCATGTCAACGTTATTGGGAGTTCCAGCCCAGAGGAGGCAATTAGGAAACAAAGATGTTGGAGCCTTCATGATGCCACTGATGACTTTAGAAGAAGAGGAGACGCTAAAGCTAGGCTGCTTACCGCCTCACCTCATGGTGCCCCTCCCACCTGAAAGGAAGCATGAGGAAGGCCCTGAGCAGCGTGTGCTGCTATGATGTCTCTGTAACCAAGACCCAAATCATCCTCCGGCCTTCTAAATGATCCAGGCTTGTGTGTTCTGTTCTGGCACTACAAAGTGAATTATCAAGCCAGCGTTTCTCCCTGCCTTTCTTTCTTAGGTCTGCCACAAAAGAGCACAATCGACCTGGTGGGAATGTTCCCATCATTCCAGTTTTGTCGATTGCAAGCACACGCTCACGAGCTGTTTCTCCATAAACCTACTGCCCCCAAGATAATCTTCCCCTTCTAGCTGTTGGATACTCTGGGCTGCTAGGTGTGTTCGCTGTTCTCAATAAATGACGCTTGGACTTCCACAGGGTCTTCTATTGGGTTTTTCGTGGTACCCTGGGCATTTGCATCTTCCAGCAGTTGTGTACTCCAGAGTCAAAAGCAGTACCTATTCCTCATAAGCTCCATTAGAAGCTCTTTATGGCTGTCAGCATTAACTGACCTTGCCAGCTACATGCAACATCTTTCTCCAGAGGTTCCTGCTACATGAACCATCTGTAATTTCTGTCTCTGTTGTTCACATTATGGGCCCCAGAATAGGTTCAGTCCATCCCTGCATTGGTGTGACATAGCCATGTCTACTTATTTCATGGATCCAGGTGGCAGCCATAGATGAACGCACATAATACTTGTAGGTTCTAGGCACCACCTGAACGTGGATGGGGCTCTTCTGATGGCATCAAACTATTCTACCAGGGCCAGGCCAATGGCTGCTACCTTAGAATGAGTAAAAACCTAAGTGCAGGAGACTCCACTGTTGATTTCTTTGACTATTGCAAAAACCAAAAACCAGCATATAATTTGGCCCATATGGCTGTTTTGCTTTTCCTCCTTTCATCTAGAGTGGCATCCTTCCAAACAGGATGCTTTCTGTTCTTGGAATGGCCATGCACCGTGGCAGCAGGTCTTTGTTGATGGGGTGAGAGCCATTTATAGGGCAGTGTCTGAGTGGTGATAGGTCTAGTAGTCTTTCTTGTAGTTCTAGAGTCTGTCTGGATGGGGAGAGGCTCCCTGCTCATATCTCCTCTTAGAGTCTGCAGGCAGCCTGGTCTTGAATAAGCCATTTGAGTTCTGTAATGTCCTCTGCAACGTCCCAGGAGTTGCTGCTCCCATCTCATGGGCCTTTGCAAAAGTCTAGTCTAGGAGCAGCACAGAGATACCCTGGAGGCCATTTATCCATAGTCACACTTCTGTGATACGTGAGCTTGGGCAGCTGCATCCAATTCGTATCGCTCAAAGGACAGAGTCTCATGCTTTCTGCTTCATAGCATGAAGTGTGAGACGCCTTATGAAGTCTTCACAAGGTTTATGCGTATAACACAGTCAGGTAAGACAGATCAACTACTTCACTTAAAGCCTCTCTGGAGCATACCAAGTCTCCTACAGGTTGCTAGCTTAATACCATGAGTCTGTGCTTGTCAATCAGAGTTGCCACTGCGATTTTAACAACAGGTTAGGTTTGTTACCATTCTCAGCAAGGCAAATGTTTCCCAGACAGAATTTGACACACCATTTTTTTTCCTCCTTCGTCAATGAGACCCCTTTATACATTCTAACCTTTAAAGTTTATTACCCCTTACAAGCTCATTCTAGTAACCCTCACTAAAGTTTTACCAACTGGATGCTATAGCACAGGGCCCCTCGATCAAAGAGTTCCTTCCCAGCACTTCTGATTAACTCTTTATCAAAAAAAACCTTAAGGCTTCCAGGAAGGTCGTTTAAGGGTCGTCTCTGCCTCCATTAACATCTCTGGCTGTTCCTGATATCATTGGTAGCATTAGATCAGTTTTATCACGAGACATTTGGTTTCTTTCTCTCAAGGGCCGTTCTTCTCCATTTCTGTCCAGACTATGCTGTCATTGGAAAGGCCATTATCTCAATCCCTGTCCTGGTCTAGAAGGCTCTCAGTATTGCTCTTATACCTGACTATGGCCCAAGGAAATCCCAGAGTTTTAAATTTTCCCCAAACTTTAAAAACTGCTCAGCTAAAACAGGAGACCAGCACGGAAGAGCTCTTTTGCTTACCCAGTGGCTCCTAGTTCAGCGTTCACACCTTTGCTTCAACCTCATTAATGGCTAATTTATTCATTCCTTTTCTTCATGTTCCTCTAAAGATTTACATCTTGTTGAAAGGACTACTGGGGCTCACCCCCCTTCTTCTTCTTCTTCTTCTTCTTCTTCTTCTTCTTCTTCTTCTTCTTCTTCTTCTTCTTCTTCTTCTTCTTCTTCTTCTTCTTCTTCTTCCTCCTCCTCCTCCTCCTCCTCCTCCTCCTCCTCCTCCTCCTCCTCCTCTCCCTCCTCTTCCTCCTCCTCTTCCTCTTCCTCCTCCTCCTCCTCCTCCTCCTCCTCCTCCTCCTTCTCCTCCTCCTTCTCCTCCTTATTCTTCTCATGTCTACTTCCAATGCTAATTCCAAGTCAGGTCACCTATTCTGACCCAATAACTACATGCTTTGAATCCCACCTTGAACTTATGCTGTGTTTTTCAATTATAAATGATGTAGATGAAGAGGTATAGAAAGTATATAGAGTTGGGTGTGGGGTAAGAACATATAACTTGAGGATGAATGGAGGGTTTTTCATATTCTTTTTTTTTTTTTTTCGGAGCTGGGGACCGAACCCAGGGCCTTGTGCTTGCTAGGCAAGCGCTCTACCACTGAGCTAAATCCCCAACCCCTCTCATATTCTTTTTAGGTGCAACACCCTTCCAGAACCTCCACAAGTTCAGTAGCCTGAGTGGGAAGTTCAGGGAGTTGTGTTGTCTAAGGTGTTACGGACTTCGATCTTTGGCCTCCTCTCACCTTCTACTTCTTTTCTTCCTTCCTTCCTTCCTTTCTTTCTTTCTTTCTTTCTTTCTTTCTTTCTTTCTTTTCCACCTCTTTTCTGATAGTAGGTTGAACTCAAATTCTACCTCCCGTATCTTTTTCTTTGAAATCTCTTCCCACACTCCTCCTCCTCTTCCTCTTCCTCCTCCTCCTCTTCCTCTTCCTCCTCTTCTTCCTCCTCCTCTTCCTCCTCATCCTCCCCCTCCACCACCATCACCACCTTCTCTTTCTTCCACAAGTTCTTGTGTAGCCAAGGCTGACCTCAAACACATGGCTGAGGATAAGATTAAAGTTCTTGGGGCTCAGCGGTTAAGAGCTCTGACTGCTCTTCCAGAGGTCCTGAGTTGAATTCCCAGCAACCACATGGTGGCTCACAACCATCTGTAAAGAGATCCGATGCCCTCTTCTGGTATATACAGTGTACTCATATAGATTAAATAAAAATATTTTTTTTAAAAAAAGATTAAAGTTCTAATTCTCTTGCCCTCCAACTCCAGAATGCTAGGATTACAGAAGCCATGTCCAGTTGATGTGGTCCTGGAGCTCAAATCCAGGGCTTCTCTATGTTAAACAAGCACTCTCCTAATTGGCATCCCTCTGATGTTTAATCACTCAAGTTTCTGAAAGGCTGGGCTAATACTGAGGCTATGCTCATTAGCGTCAGTTCTAGGGTTATCTAGGGGCCTCGTTATCAATAACAAAAGACCTATCTTTTTAGAGAGTCCGGGGGATTTAAGGAGGGAGCACAAATGAAGATGAAATGCCCTTAAGATTATAGTACATGCAGCTCAGTGCCTGGAGAAGCCATGAGGATGTGAAGCCTTACCAAAGCAGGCAGAAGAGCCCTGCCAAGTGCTTATGCCATTTGGCCTCTGTTGTGGTCTTCTGCCCCCAAGCATGTCAGCTAGAGCCAGGCTGACCTCCAAGCAGTCTGCTTGGTCTAGCTAACTTTGTTCCAGGCTGGGTCATTACACTCTGAGGCTCTTTTTGACCTTTTTCATGAGTCTCAGGGTTGGATAGAATGGCAGCAATAAAGGTTATTCTGAGCAGGTGGAACTCCTCCAGAAAACAGCCCTCAAGGGCTGACATGCTCCTGACACTTGGGCCCATGGTGATCCATGTCTCTCTGACACAAGAAGATCGTCCCCCACCTCCCAAAAAGGAGCTAAAAGGAAGACAGAGTATATTGTCTCTCTTGATTGCTTCTGTCTACGTTTTGAGCGATACTTTTAAGAAGGCTTTACTTGAGACCTAGGCAAAGCCCTCATGATATATTTTACTATTTTTTTTCTTGCTCTTCCTCAGTGGAGGGAGATAGAAGGGTACCTGCTACCCATTACACTTTATGTTCCATTGGAGACTTATTATTAGTGACCAGGGCCATTTCTTCCACCATATGAGAAGAAATTATGACTTTGTAATGCCAATTAATGAATTCGTTTTTCTGAGGGGGTCTTTGGACTCTGGCCTGGCAGACCGCTTGGGAGGATTTTCAGCTATGCCTGGGGAAGTGACCTGCCCATCCATTCATCAGGATTCACAAGAATACCAAGAGGCCTTTCCTCAAGTGTCTTCTCCATCTTCAGTCACTTCCTAAATGCTTTTGTTTATTGTCAGCTCTTTTGTTTCAGTGTCAGAGAGATTTGTTTTAAAGTTTAGACGAGAGAACTCAAGAGAGGGTGACTTTTGCAGTTCAACAAATACTTATTGGACATTTGTGTGGATGGCCTTGTGCTGTGCGTGTGGGAGCAAGAGAGCATTCATCGGTCCTTCCATAGAGGAGGCCACGATCTAGAAGAGATAATCCCAGTAGACTATCAGACTAAAGCAGGAAAAGAAAATGGGTCTAAGGAAGGGGTCTGCTGGGCAAGAAAGGAGCAGAGGGGAGGGTCCCTTGATGTCCCCCACCTTGCATCACTTCATTCACACTCACCTGCTTCTTCCCTCTCCAGATATGGGGCTAGGGCTATAGCTCAGTTGGTAGAATGCTTGCCTAGTATACATGAAGGCTGGGGTTGAACCCCAAGACCATAAAAACCAGGTGCTGTGGTGCTCCCCTGTTACTCCAGTGCTCAGGAAGTAGAGACAGGAGGGCCTTCATGCTTGGATATATAGGAAGTTGGGTCAGCCTGGGCTACATGAGACACTGTCTCAAAGAAAAAAGGGAGGGAGGGCGGGAGAGAGAGGGAGAGGTAGAGGGAGAGGGAGAATAAGAGGGAGAAGGATAGGGATAGGGAGAGGGAGAGGGAGAGGGAGAGAGAGAGGAAGAAAGAATGTATTTATGCTTTATGCCAGATAGATTGATGAGCTGTTTGATTTAGCTATGAACTTAGAGACCCAACGCAACATAACTGGTCAATGGCTGAGACAATACAGTTTGGATCTCTTGCCACTTGACTGCATTGTCCTCTGTTTCTTGGGGGTCCCATTTGTGTTCATTTATTTTCTGCTTCTGTGATAAAAATACCACGACCAAAAGCAATTTAAGAAAGGGCTTAGTTTGCCTTAGGATTACAGAGGGGTAGAGTCCATGATGGCGGAGAAGGCACAGCAACAGTCAGGGAGACGGGAGTGAAGGCTTTCTCATCACCGTTTCATTCACACAGAGAAGGGAAGAGTGGGAACAGGAAGGAGGCCGAGGCTATAATCCCAAAACTTCTTCCATCCACACTGTAATATATTCCTCTAGCGAGGCTCTGCTCCCGAAGGTTCCATAAGCTCCCCAAACAGCACCACGAATTGGTGACCAAGTGTTCAACTACGTGAGACTGTGGGAGACGGTTCTCTCTCAAACCAACACAACCTTTGCCAAGAGGGGATCATATTGTGAGTCCCACAGCCCACAGTGTTCAGGCAGCCGCCTTTGGCTGTGTGTGGGGAGGAAGATGAGTTTTTCCTATGATGAATACCCAATAGAGAGGCCAACAGGGCCAATATGAAATGGAGATGTTGGTTCCATTGATTGGTTGGTTCTCTCTGTGGTCTTCAGTCTCAGTGCGATTGACCCTTTCCACCAAGCCTGATGACCTGAGCGCTGTCCCCAGACTCCAAATAATGGAAGAGGACAACTGACTCCATCTGTTATCCTTTGACCTCCATATGTGTGTTATAGCATGAGCATGTGCGTGCATGCGTGTGTGCTTGTGTGTGTGCGACACACACAATCAGCACAGATTTTACTCTGGTTAATGTAAGCAGAAACTGTAGTTTACTGTTGCTCTGATTATTTATGAGCTGCCATTTTTGATCTGTTGGTGAGATCTGGGGGAAAAAATACACGTCATCCTCATTTTTAGAGCGCAGCGACTGTGCTAGCCGTCTGCCAGTGCAGGATGGCCTGTGTAAGGCTCTGGCTCCTTCTCGCCCCTTCTCCTTCCCCACCCCCTTCTGTCTCACACTTCTTCTTCTTCTCAAGCATTTAATGCTAACGTTGGTGCCGTTTACTCATTGTTGGAGGTAATGGTTTCTTTCTATAATAACGATCTTAACTCATTTTACAGGGCTAATAACTGAATCTCTGAGGATGGGTAATTTACAAAGGCAGACGTTGGTTTGCTCAGTGTTCTGGAGGCTGAGAAGTCCAGAATCAAGCCTTCTGAACTCTGTCCTCTGGAGGAATGCTGTCTCCATACATGGTAGAAGAGTAAAGGGCGGGGGGACAATACTCTGTTATGGTGACATTAATCTTACCCAGAAAGGCAAACCTTCATGATCTTCTCTTTCCTAATACTTCCACCATCTCTGTCTCTGTCGCTGTCTCCGTCTCTCTCTGTCTCTGTCTGTCTGTCTGTCTCTGTCTGTCTGTCTGTCTGTGTCTCTCTCTCTCTCTCTCTCTCTCTCTCTCACACACACACACACACACACACACAATTAGCACAGATTTTGAAGGGAACAGACATTTAAACTACAGCCATGAGTTTCTTCCCTTTATTTAAAAGTCTCTCTATGGTATAGATGTTTGGGCTCGTAGTTCCACTAGCTAACTCATGTTTCCTATGGCATCACCTCAGCTTGCCTGTCCATCTCTGAACCCATCACCTTTCTCTCTAAACCAGTTCCCCATGCTTAAGACTGGGGACTGCTACCCTTCATCAGGAGGCTCCTCACCTTGGCTGAGAAGGTTCCTTAGATCTGAATTCTGAACCTCCAACTCACCGCCAGTTTCATGGATAGTTTCCACTTTGTCTAGGCCAACCCTTCTCTTTAACCTGGTCTGCAGCAGACTGGGCTGATTGCGCCCCCTGTTTCCTTTTCTGTGTCGGGTACTGCTCTCCCTGACCTCCATGCTCAGTTCATCTAATAAGACAATTTTAACTTCTGAGTCTTCGTAGACATTGCTCCTGTGGATGGGATCTTTCATGACGCTGTCCTATTGATCACTAAGGCCCTCTCCTTTGGCATAGTTAGTTCTTTCTCTGGGGTGGATTTCCTCACTCCAGTGTTCCCTCTAGGGCGGCTGAAGCACCTTGGGGTTCCATGTTCTCACTATGTCCTTGCCGGGGATCTGAATCATGGAGGCAATTCAGTTCATTCACCAAGGAAGCCTTCTGCATGGAACAGAGCAGCAGCTTGGTGAATATGGATTTCAGGAATAAAAACTAAATGATGAACGCAAACGGGAAATTCGATTTTCATGGAATTCAAATATAAATCATCTTCTAGACAAAGCCTCCTCTCGAATCAGAATAATTACCCCCATATGCCACTTATGTAAATGTGAACTGTTCTGTTGGTTTGCTTGTTTGTTTGGTCTGTATCCTCCAGACACCAGGGGTACAGTTCTTTTAAAGGTGAGCTTTATTCAGAGAAACCAGGTTTGGCGTAGTCAGACGGTGAGTGATGGTAGTTGCCTGGCAAGAAGGATAATAGCAGTATAATATTTTGTCTGCCGTTTGATCTGAGGCCCTAGGTACAATCTGCAAAAATCTGTTCGTTCCCCCCTCCAACCCCCCACCAACCCCCAAGCTGATGGGAGCTTTGAAGGGTATTTATTTTTGGAACTGTGGTTGCCATGGTAACAACGCTTCTTATTGTCTTTTGCTTCCGGGTCAGGACACCAGTTGCTTTTCTTGAAGAGGAGGAGGATCTTGGAATAAATGCTTTCTTCCATCAATGCCCACCTCCCAGGTAGTTCAGCCAGTGTTTTGGTGTTTATTAAACACATACTCTGTGCCCGTTAGTGTTCTTGACATCAAACACTTGCATTATCTCCTTCATCCTAGGGGATAGAAACGTAGCAGATGAACAACACAGTGCTAGTTCCTATCCCTTCATCTATTTGTTTCTTAGGCATTGGAGACAGTCTTGCTCTGCTGCCCTGGCTGACCTCAAATGCATCATGCATTCCGCTTTAACTCCCCGGTGCTGGTTTTGAAGGCACAGGTTATGACACCTGCTTCTGCCTATTTGTTTAAAAGCAAATTATTTGGGAACATTACCATGACAGGGTTAGTTTCTTCTCTAAAACGCAACACTCAAGGGTTAGCAGAGCCAGAGTCTACCACAAAGAAAGATGTCGAGCATGGGAGGAGCCGGCGACTGACTGTGCGAAGCCGGCTTCTCTCCTGTTGACAGTAGGACTCCATCTGATTAATCTAATTTGGTGCAGGCATTCAGAACGCAGACACATTTGTTGCTTTGACTTTGTCCAAGACCTTGGGAGATGTCGGGATTAAGCCGAGTGTGTCACTGCCGCTGTCAAGTGCCAGCGTACTTGTTGTACTGGTGTTGGAGCCTCTTGGCCTTCTGAGAGGACCCAAGAGCCCAAGGGTTGCCAATAAAAATTGCCCTTTGTTACCTAGTGCGATGACAGGGCTGGGAGATGGAAGAGAATGGATTTATTGAACCCCTGTGGAGTGAGAAACCTGGAATCCAATGCAGGGGAGAAAAAATAAAGAGGAAGGAGGAAACTCTGGCAACCACTGTTGGGGGTATCCATTCAGACGGGAAAGAATGGTGCCCACAGGGACACAGGTGAAAGATGTGTAGACAGTAGCAATTCATCATAATCTCTTAATCAGAGCAATTCATTGTAATCTCTTAATTAGAGCAGAGCCTTTCAAAGTTCTTTACCAGGAAGGGCAGGGACAGAATTCAATGAATCTTGATGTCTGCCTGAGCATTTACCTCAGTGTCTGGTGTAGCAGGCACTTGTATCATGACAAGTATATGCCAGGATAATCCATTACATCATTGTTCCTACGTCCTGTGGGGAAGGTATACTAAGTATGCCACTCACTCCCTAAGGAATTGAAACGCTCAAGCAGACTGTCGACATGCAACTAAGGAATGATAGAAAACAGACTCCAAAGGGTGGTGGCACGTCCCCTCTCCATCTCTCCTTTTAGGTTTATTCATTCATTCATTCATTTATTTAATGTGTATGAGTGTTTTGACTGCATGTATGTGTGTCTGCCACATGTATGACTGGCCCATACATCAGAAGGGGACACTAGAACCCACTGGAACTAGAGTTATAAATAGTTGTGAGACGACGTGACTGCTGGGAACCGAAACTGGGTCTTCTACGTGAGCAGTGAGTTCCTTTCATTGTAGAGACCTCTCCAGCACTGGCACATTGTTTAATTCATTCCTCTGTTGTTCAGGGCATATATATCCTACATTTTATACACATACACACAGACACACACAAGCACACACACAAATACATAGACACACACAAACAGACACATATACACACAAACACAAACACACACACACAGAGACACATAGAGACACACACATATACATAGACACACATACATACACAAACACAAACATACACACATATACACACACAGACACACATAGAGACACACACAGACACATAGAGACACAGACACTCACACATATACATAGACACACATACACACATACACAAACACAAACATACACACATATACACACAGACACACATAGAGACACACACACAGACACATAGAGACACAGAGACACACACATACACACAGACAGAGACACACATAGAGACACAGAGACACACACATACACACAGACAGAGACACACACATACACACAGACACACATACACAAACAGACACACATACAAACAGACACACATATACGCACAGACACAAGCACACATAGAGAGACACATAGACACACACAGACACACACAGGCACACACACAACACACAGACACATACACAGACACACACATAACACAGACACACAGATACATACACAGACACACACAGGCACACACACATGGCGGGGGGGGGGAGAGAGAGAGAGAGAGAGAGAGTGAGAGTGTTCCAGCATGCCTCTTTCCTTTCAGAGCTGAAGCTCTAGTGGGAAGCTTTGACTGGGTTTTGCCTCTGACCACTTCCCACTCTCATTTACAGACAGACGTTAAACACATCTGAGACACTGGAGAGTGTCAGTGGTGCTTGGCTGCCTGCGTGTGCTTGCCATTGAGCCTTGGTGGGCCTCTGCTCTTCAAGGATACAGTCTAGTTTGCTCATTGTTCATTCATTCCTTTGTTCAATTGCAGATTTTCATTGATCATTTACTTAGCATTCATTGAAAAATGTTGCGAATGACTCTACAGCTTTAAGACATGCAGCTAGTCACTAATCACCGTGACAAAAATCTCCACCAAGAATGACACAAAGGAGGAGAGATTTGTTTTGACTCCTGGTTTCATAGATTTCCTTTCTTTCTTTCTTTCTTTTTAAGGCTTTATTTATTTGTTATATATAAGTACATTGTAGCTGTCTTCAGACACACCAGAAGAGGGCATCAGATCTCATCACAGATGGCTGTGAGCCACCATTTGAACTCAGGACCTCTGGAAGAGCAGGCAGTGCTCTTAACCGCGGAGCCATCTCTCCAGCCCAGTTTCATAGATTTTCATCCAGGATTGCCAGGTCCGATGTTTTAGTTCCAAGGTGATGTTGAACACCAGAGTCTGCTAGATGTGGCAAAATACAACTGTTTGCCTTGTGGCAATCAAACAGAGAAGAGTTGAAAAGAGACTGATGTCCCCAACTATCCTTCAAACATGTCCCCCAGAAACTCACTTCCTCCATGTAGGCCCCAAGTCCTCGTTTTCATTCCTTTCTAATGATACCATGAACCTGTAAGTCTTTCAATGGATTAACCCATTGATAAGTCAGTGCCCTCATGATTCAGCCATTTCCCCGAGACCTTATGAGCTGGTCACCTTTAACCAAGGAGCCTCTGGGGAATGTTTTAGAGTTAAGTCGGAACACAGTCAAGTGCCCTAGGGAGCAGACAGCTGTGCTAGGTAATCCTGACGACTTGATCCTGGGAAGGAAATCCTCCGGGGCACGCTACTTCTTAGTGAAGTGTCTTGGGTGGGAGGATTGTCTGAGGAAAGCAGACACCATTTGCTCTCACTGCCATTCATGTCCCAGGATAGGTGGACTGGGGAGTCCTGGCCGTCAGTAATGAACAACCAGCAGATCGGCTTCTTGCCTCTCTTTGGTGATATTTGCAGGGCTGTCAAACTTCCCTTCAGTTTCTTCAGCAGTGAACAGGAAAGGGGTGGGGGTGGGGGGATAAAGAGTTCTCTTTTGTGTTTCACAAGCAGCATTGATACAAAGACTCAAAAGTTAGATATTTTCCGGTTGTCTGACTATTTCTGATTCTGCTCCTCATGGTTATGGACCATCCAGAGCCCCAGAGCGTCTTCACACTGATGGACCACGAATTCAAAACCCCTTTGAGAGTTAATAAGAAATTGTTGGTGCTATTCTAATAATGGAATAGCCATTCGTCCAGGTTAGATCATCTAGTACAGATCACACTCATGTGTCTGTCTAAAAAATGTAATATGTATGTATTTAATATATATTATAGCTATGTAGACTTGTATATATAAGCTTATACACATATATGTATACACCTTTTTCTTTTTAACAGTGAGGATAAAACCCAGGGCCTCAAATGTGCCAGAAGAGCATTCTACCATTGAACTGCGTGCGTGTGCGCACACACACACACACACACACACACACACACACACAATTATATATACATAATTATATAGTATATATATATATATATCATAGATCTATATCCAGCTGTCTATACACATACATATATACACATATCTTAAAGTTGGATTGCCCCCCCCCAGAAGCTGGATGCTTTTTGGTCATGGAACAATGACTCAAATTCTCCCTGGGGAGGGGAAAGAATTTGCCTGTTGAATTTCATACTGGTCTTGATGCATTTGGTTTCACACCTATCTACTTCATGGAGAGTTTCGGACTTTACTGTCTTATTATAGATCAGAACAAGACAAACCCTTCTCCATCCCAGAGCCTCTGGGGTCACAGGACACAACTTCACTGTGAAAGCTAGTATCTCTGAGCACAGCGGAGGGATAGCATACACTCTGTTCTTAATAAGAAGCCCTACCCTCGCTCTCCCTCACCAGTCCATATCGATGCTTAGCTGGGTTTGACTTTTATTCTGGTGGCGAGTCCTCTCCTGCTCTCTTGGAGTACAGTTCCCCTCTAGGACAGATTTCCTTTCCTCAGGCTGCTTTGCATCACCAGTTTCCTCCCACACAAGTAGACGATTGTGATCATTCCCTCCCTTGTAGACAGGTTAGAAGATAAAAAGGTAAAGGAAGCTGTTCTTCAAGGATCCTGGTCCCGGGTAGGCGCTCACACTCCCATTGCTTCTCCTTCTCTCCCTCCACTTTAAGTTTCTGGGAAGGATAGATTTTTATGTTGGTATCATTTAGTGCCCAGCTTGCCCAAGCCCTGGAGCTTGTGGTCACTTGTCTTTGATAGGCTTCTTTCTTGAGCTACTTGAGGTTGGCCAACCTGGAACCGACAGTGGTCTAGAGGGCGGGTAGTGCCTGTATTGTGGTGGCATTTCCTGCTGTACTTCTGGAACTTGATCCCTTTCCTAATGAAGGTGAGGGGATGGCAGGTGACCAGCCGTGGTAACATTATACACATCCAGCCCGGACCTTGATTTCCTGTGACGTGGCATTGCGTTTGGTGTCAGCATAAGCAGAGTGGGCGCCAGGCTTTGTGGAGAACACGGGTGAATGGAGGGCAGAACTTTGAGTTTACGTTAAGTGACGTTCTTTGATCTGGGGCGTCATTAGGAAAGAAGATGTTCTTGGCACCCAGGAGAAGACAAGACGGGAAATTTAGGAACAACAGAAGTTGTAACAGAGAGTCAAGGTAAGGATTAACTACGTTCTCTAAAAACGCACGCAGACCACGTGTTTTTGAGTTTGGGGGTGGATTTGGGGTTTTACGTGTCTCTGGAAATGTCTTTGCTACCGTCCATAATATGGCGTTTGCGAGATTTTGCACATGTAACCCTCAGGTGTTGAGAAATGCTCCCATTTGCCCGATCTGAATGGGTTTTATGAGCTGCCCTTAATCTTATAGTCTAGTTAGTTATTTTCATTAAGTTCAGCTGTCTATAGTATATATGTGTATATAGAAAAAGATGTTTAAGTCCATTTTCCTCCCAATTGGATCGGGAATGTAGCTCGGTTGACAAAGTGCTTGCCTTGCACGTACAAAGCTCTGGGTTCAATCCTTAGCACTGTATAAACTCAGGAGTTGGAGACAGAAAGATAAGAAGTTCAGAGTCATCCTTAGCTATAGAGTTCCAGTCCGACCTCAGGTATATGACAGTGTATCTCAAGATGACAGGAAAATCCTTTGTTTTTTTCCTCCCAATGGGTGTAGAGTGAGAGGGAAAATGTTTGATGAAATTATGTGTTTCCATCTTGACTAGTCAGCGACTCATTTATGATGAACTAAAATCAGCAGAGATTTCACTGGAGTCTGCTTTTGATTTCCCGTCCAAATTACAGATACACTGGGACCCCCTTCTGCCCATATGCATTCACGTTAAGTCAATCATTCCTTCTGTGTTTGCTATGCAAACTGCTGTGCTTGTCACTCAACACAAGGTGGTTGCCAAAGACGCCAGCCCCAGGGTGATCTGCATGGATACGAGTCCAGGCTCAGCCCCTTATTACTGACTTGGGGGGGGTGGCGATCTTAGGTTGCTTTCTTTTCCTTGTCACTGAGGTGATGATGAGCTGTCTCCCATCTCCGCCTTTCAGCTGTAGTTCTTGAGATTCCCGAGTTCACATTGGAAACCCTCAGTCATAGCACAGGACGTGGTCACTTTGTTGGCCCTGAGCCAGGTTGTGGACATTCAAGGCTCAGCATGAAAAGCTCCAGAGACTTTCTCTACTGCCTGGTCTTTTACTTTTTTATCCTTGGGGCTCAGCTTGGGAGGAGTTCTGAGAATCTCAGACTTGAGTTCTAGTCTTTGTAGTGTTGTCAGATATCTGTGTGGCTTTGTACCTGTCCCTTAAACTTTTCTGGTCATTGGTTTTGTGGTGGTTTGGATGAAAAAGGGCCCCTTAGACTTAAGGAATGGCACTATTAGGGAGTGTAGCCTTGTTGGAGTAGGTGTGGCCTTTTTGGAGGAAGTGTGACACTGAGGGTGGGTTTTGAGGTTTCACATACTTGAGCTAGGCCACGGCTCACTGTCTCTTCCTGCGGCCTGCCAGTCCCTGGTGTAGAATTCTGAGGTACCTCTCCAGCATCATGCCTGCCTACATACTGTTGTGCTTCTCGCCATGATGATAATGGACTAAACTCCCGGATTGTAAGACGGCCCTAATTAAACTGGTTTTTGTTATAAGAGTTGCCATGTCTCTTCAGAGCAATAAAACCCTAAGTAAGACAGGTTTCCTGTTCTCAAATGGAAAGAGTTAGAAGGGCCTGGCTTGGTGGTTAAGAGCACTTGCTGTTCTTCCAGAGGAACTGAGTTTGACTTCCAGTCTCCTCAGGGCAGCCCACACAGTCTATAACTCCAGCTCCAGGCCCTCTCCTGACCTCCACAGGTACATGTGCATGTCCATGCTGACATACACAGCTACACATAATTAAAAACACTGAAACTAAATTTCAAAATAAACAGAGAGACAAGTGCAGTCATCCGTTATGCTCCTTCCGGCTGATGCGTGTGGCTCTCGGCTGTATTGACAGAAGTACAGACCGCTGTAAAATGACAAGCTGGGAAGAGACAGACGGAGGAAACAGGAACGAGAGAGAGAGAGAACTCAGAAGCGAGCCAGGAAGCCGCAGGTCTGTCTGTGGGCCTGTGTGTGGCCTTGCTGGTCTGTGAACCACATTTGTTCTCCAGCTGCTCTCTTCTCTTCACTCTCTGGCCACTGCCCATCTACCTCCTTGGTTCCTTCACACATCTTGCCTTTCCTGTGTCTGCCTATCTGCGTGTCTTCCATTTGCGTTTGGAAATCTTCCTTAAAGATTTCTCCACTTAGGCTCACGACTCTTTTAAGACTAGACGAGTCTTACATGACCACCTGTCACACTCTCCATTTTACACGTGGGTCACCTCAGGCTCGGAAAGGGGGTGTACCTGCTCTGTGTTTTACAGACTGGATGACAGAGTCTGGCCTGGGCCCAGCCCTGCTGCTGCTGTTCCCTGGGCTTTACTGGCTTTCGTGTATTCTGTTCATATTCTGTTTTCATGGATTCATGTATACTGTTGTCTTGTATTCACAGATGGGCGTTGCTGAATGCAAGACTCGAGCCTTGTGCGTGTGTTTGCTATGTAGAACCCAGTTAGAAGTCCCTGGTATCTTTCCTTAACCCATTTTGGCATTTTTCTTGTTCTTATTCCAAGGTACAATGTTCACTAGGGACTTGCTGGAGACTTGATGAAGGTGGCAGGAATTAGCCAGTCCTTGGGTATTAATTGCTTGTCTGACTACATTGCTTTTGCATTGTGCTCAGGTGGGATGAGTAAAGGAGATAAAGGTGTCCCAGGAGCCAGAAAGCAGAGGACACAGGGCAGCCTCGACTTCTTTCTCTTGATTAAATGTTGACAATTGTATACATATATAGTAGTGTATCATGATTGTATTCATCACGATTAACCTTTCTTATCCCTATTTTACTCCCATTTACTCCTCTTTTCTCAACTAGTCCTTCTCCTTGCCTTAACACATACACGCATGTGTATGTATATATATGTGTGTGTGTGTGTGTGTGTGTGTGTGTGTGTGTGTGTTTGTGCCTGTGAGCTCAAGTGCAGATCTTGTGCAGGTAGCCACAGCTGCATCATGTATACACAATGGTGTATGTGTTTGTGTGTGTGTGTTTGTGTGTGTGTGTGTGTGTGAGAGAGAGAGAGAGAGAGAGACAGACAGAGACAGAGAGAGACAGAGAGTGACAGAGAGACAGAGACAGAGACAGACACACAGACACAGACACACACACACAGACAGAGACAGAGACAGACACACAGACACGCACACACACACAGAGACAGAGAGAGACAGAGACAGAGAGACACAGAGACAGACAGACACAGACACACACACACAGAGACAGAGAGAGACAGAGACAGAGAGACACAGAGACACAGAGACAGACAGACACAGACACACACACAGAGACAGAGAGAGACAGAGACAGAGAGACAGAGCGAGACAGCGCTCAAGTGCAGATCTTGTGCAGGTTGCCACAGCTGCATCATGTTTGCAGTTGCAGTGACCACACCATGGCCAGCAGTTAGCATTCCACAGCGGTCCTCTTTGTTCTCCAGCATCCCCACCCCTGCCTTCATTTCTGGCCATGTGGAGCTTGTGGCGTTTGACTGAGCCTGCACCTCCTTCAAGCAAAGTGCTGGTCCCTCTGTCTGGAATGCAGTTTGCCTGGTAAAAATGCAGTGGAGTTTGAAATGTCAGTCAGATGCTTCCTCCTTTCAAGCTCTGTGTGTTTCTTCACGTGGTTCTTACATGTCCTTCCCTCATGGGATGCTGAGCCTCGATGACCTGCTTCCCAGCCCCACCGTCCATGCAGCTCTATCTGCTGTGTGTATCAACCAATGGCTGTCTTCACCAGAGAGCAGATCACCCAAGGAAAGAATGTGTGCTTCATTCTTTGTGTGTGTGTGCGCACGTGTGCATGTGCGTGTTGTGTGTGTGTGTTGGTAAGTATCAAACCAGTCTTACACACTTTAATTAAGTATCTGCTGCTGAACTACATCCCTGGCCTCAACCCTCTAAATGTGTTATCTTGCCTTTTCTTCTCTCTCTCTCTCTCTCTCTCTCTCTCTCTCTGACTTTTTGAGACAAGGTCTTCCTCTAAAACCCAACTGGCCTTGAACTCTCTCAGCAATCCTCCTGTCTCAGTCTCCTGAGTGCTGCAATCGGAGGCATGAATCATTATGCTCAACTATTTAACCCTTTATGTCCTCCCCTGTGGCCACCTGGCATATAGTGGGGCAACCATACATGGTTGTCGAATTCATTAGGTACCACTGAAATTACACTTAGGGTGGAATACTTCTTGTTGTGGTTATTTCTCTCCTGGGAGGAGTCATTTTAAATTCTCTGGAAGTGTCAGGAACAATCAGGGTAAGAGGCCGCTAGGCGTTTGTCTTTGATAAGATTACGGTGTGTGTCAAGCGGTAGAGGGGCTGGCAAGGGAGGGAAGACGCAGAAAGGAAATAGGCACAGCTGGGTGGAACCAGCTGCCACAGGAACAGGGTCACAGAAGAAAGGTGGTGATGACCTCAGTGCATGAAAGATGATGGGATGAGCCCACTGCACAACTGTCTGCACTCGGGAAGCGCCTGCTCACCACAGAATCGACTTGTCTCTCATCCAAGTGAGATTCTCCGTCAGTCAGGCAGGAACAGACACTGCCCATTGCATCGTCCTTCTAACTATGGCCACCAAGAGAAGAAAATGCACAGGGTGTGTGTGTGTGTGTGTGTGTGTGTGTGTGTGTGTGTGTGTGTGTGTTTATTGCTAGTGGTGAGCACTTCCCTAGATTGTGCCTTCAGATCCTGGCACTATCAAACATAGATAACAGATACTTTTTAAAAACATAAAAGAAGAGCTGATGGTATGTGTCTGAGGCAGTCAGATGGAGAGTTCGAATCCAGCCAAAGGCTGTATGGTAAAGACCCATCTTAAGGAAGGAGAATGAGTTGGAAGCAGGATGACAGTAGCCTAGATAAGCAATGAAAAGTTCTCAACTTTCTTGATGCTTGTCACTCTCCCCAGGCTGAGTGACCAGCAGCTACGACAGAAGAAGGGGACCTTTGACCTTTTGAATGGTAGAGACATGTCTCATTTTCACCTGTGGACATGTCTGCAGAGGCGGAGTATTCTAAGCTGCACAGAGATACTTCTGGCTAGGAAATGCTGTCTGGGATGGATAGTCTTCTGAGACTCTTAGGCCCTTGGAATTTTCCTTTAACGGTGAATCAGATCTCCCCAGTCAGTGATGCCTGGGAAGGAACACCTCACTCCTCTTAGCATGGCCGACCTACCATGGAGTATTTTGGCAGCACTGCAAGGTGGGCTTAAGCCCTACAGTGCAGTTGCCTAACTGGCTTTGGATGTTGAAAAGCATGAGCAGGAAGGGGAGGTTGAGTAAGGGACATTCAGGGAAGGTCATTTGCATAAGGAAGACTGGACTGTTTGGCTCCAGGATTCTTAATGCAAAAACATCAAGGAAAAGAGAATAGAACTTGAATTTCAATGAGAGAATATCATTTCCTTTAAGTAATGACGTTTAGCTTGGCATGGTGCCACAAGCCTGGAATTTCAGCACTGGGAGGCGTAGGCAAGCGCATAGGTTTAGGACTGGTGGATTTGAGGCCAGTTTAGACAACGTGAAACATTGTCTCAAAAACCAAAGCAACAAGAAAACCAACCTACTCCCATTCCAACCCCTGACTTTAGAGGAAATTATATGTGAAAAAATGTCTATATGTGTTACTTTTTCTCTCCTGTAATGACAGATGCTTTTGGTTTGTTTGTTTTTTCATAGTTATCTTTTAGATTTAAATTCCCGTTTTTAAAAAAAATTGTGATTGTCTCTTGAGACGGAGACTCACTTTGTAGTCTGGTCTGCACTAATTCCACAGCCTTCCTTCCTCCTGCTTCCTCTGTCTTTGCTGAGATTGCAAGTTTGAGCCACCATAGCCAGCCTTGAATGTTCAGATTTAGACCGTGGACGGCAGGCTCTTCAGATCGCATCTTGTCCCTTTGCTCAATCTCTGGTCCTTCCAATGCTTGCCTCTCATCTTTCTTCCGTGTATAGACCACCATGTGAAAGGGGGGATGGGGCAGGGAACAGCATCAGTCACAACAATTGGGGTCCAGAGGCAGGACTGAAGGGACTTGAAACCAGCCTGGTTTGCAAAGTGGGTCCCAGGGCAGTCTGAGCTACACCTGAGACCCGTCTCAAAAATCAGAAGGAGAAGAAAGGATTGGTTGGACATGTGGTAGGAGTGTGACATTGTGTATGTGTATACTCCACTAAATTATTCAAAGCCTAAACAAGAGCTCTGTGGGTGTTTCAACTTGTTTGCTTTTATTCAATGTTCTGAATTACTTAATACCTGCCATGTTCATGTTAGTAACATGCATGATATTATTAGAAAATTGTCAAAGCGGGACCATCCAGATGCACGTGGCATGAACATATACACCCCTGTGCATATACATATATATATAGTTTATTTATTTATTGAAAGGGGGCAGGGGGGGAGAACTTTCAAAGTGACCCAAACATGATGTTACACACCAATAATCCCAGCATTTGTGAAGTGGAAGTAGGAGGTTCAGGAATTCAGAGACAGTGTGGTCTACATAGTCAGTTCAAGTCCTGCCTGTGGTACATATGCAGAACTTGTTTCAAGACAAACCCCCTCTCAAAAAGAAAAAAACAAAACAAAACCATAAAGCAAAAGTTACCAAAAATTCTTGACTAGAACAGGATAAGGTGGGGCAAGACTGAGAGTCTGAGGCATGGCATGCATGAGTTCCCGACCAGCCAGGGCCGCAAACCGAGACCCTGTCTCAATAACCTACCACAGCCCCCCCCCCCATCCCCATCCCTCAGGTGCTTCACAGGGAATATAGGCTATCTTGTCTTGTGTAGAATGTGGCTGAGAGGACAAGTCAGCTGTGCCTCTGTCCATCTGCCTTCAGGACTAGTTCGTGATGCTATTTCTTTCCGGGCCCTGAGGGCCGCACATCAGTTAGAACGTGATCAGAGTTCTTGGTTAGGACTGGTTAGGTTACTTCCAATTGGAAACTGGGGTAACCGTTTCCCTATAAGCCAGTTTTTTTCCCCGGGGGCTGAGGGCAAATGAAGAATGGCGGGGTGGGTCAGAGATGGAGAAGCAGGGAGCTGAGGGGGGTGTTTGTCCTCGAGGTCAGTGGTCCCTGGGACAAATTGTGACAAGGTTTATGTGTCACCCTCTTACTTCCTTGTCCTCTACTAGGTCCCAAGAACCGATCCTTCTTTGTAGGTACCTTAACAGGTCCTCTTTTGGGTTCATGTGTCCTTACATTTTATGGCAGAGTTCAAAGCTCTTAAAATCTCTCAGACCTTGTGACCTTTCGTGATTCCTATATATTCAGCCTTAGTGTGTGTGTGTTGTATGTGAATGAATGCGTTCCTGGGTGCAAATGCTGGTGCACATGTGTGTGCATGTAGAGGACACAGATAATATCAGGTATCTTTCTCTACGATACTTCACCATTTTTCTTCTTTCTTTAGATAGTCTGTCATTGAACTCGAAATTTATTGATTTGACTCGATCGGCTAGCCAGCAAGCCCTAGGGATCCTCATGCCTCTGCCTCCTCAGTGCAGAGATTACATGGCTTTTATGTGGGTGCTGGGGACCTGAATTCAGGTCTGTACACTTGCCATGCAAGCATTTAATTAATTGACTGAATCGTCTCCCTAGCCTCATGTTTTAAAACTTTTCAGAGGTTAAGTCAGAGGGACACCTGCAGTAGGTAACAAAGTCACTGTTTGGAAGTTTCAACAGCAATGGTGAGAACTGGCATTGTTAACAGGGTGTGGTCTTGGGTCAGCTGAGAGGGAAGCGGAGTCTCCGGTCTCTGCTGCAATGATCTCGCAGTAGGTCAGTCTTGCTCTGGGAGAGTCAGCTGCCAGTTGACTCCAGGCTGGCTCCTAAGTCAGTTCCTGAGTGTTGCTGGCGGTGGAATGAAGTTGGCAACGCAGCTGGAACTGTTTCCCATGCTCGTCTGTGGGAAGAGGCCAGCCAGCAGGGCACAAGAATCCTGCAGCTGGCCTGGCTCTTGTGAGTCTTGTCCTCGTGCCTCTCTGGAACGACACTGGCCTCTGTGGTCTCCAGACTTCCTTTTGGGTTCTAGGCCAAGCCTTCACTGGCCTCCTAGAAGTCATAGAAGCCACGGATCTGGCGTAAGTCCTGCTCTGACCTGATTCATTGTTCTTCCCTCATTGGTTTGTCTGTAGGTTTGGTTTTTCTGGTTCCCCCCCCCCTCCCAACAGGCTGTTGAGACACATCTGTTCTTAAGTGTAAGATTCTTTTTTACATACGTGGTCAAGTGACCTCAGTGTCTATGACACCTGGCAAACTATCTCACAGTGGTCACTTAACATGCGTCAAGGCTTCTGCTGTGTTTGACTTCTAGATATTCTCGCTTCTGCTGACTCAGTTAGCAGGATGAGTGTTCAGGTCTCTCAGAGTCCCCTGTCCTTAACCCGAGATCAGATCTGTCCAGAGTTCAGTCAGTGAGGTCATTTCTGCGTCCTGCTTTGTGAAGCTCCAGGGTAAACACTGGATCCCAATACAGTAGTGGGCTCAGAGCAAAAGGACAGAGAACGCAGGGGCAGAAGTTTTGTGTCGCAGCCCTTATTTTCTAGTGCACACAACCATTTTATCTTACATTTATCAACAATTTTATCATACATCCCCCCTGAAGTCTTTTTCTTCTTTAAAATATATAGATCAATGTATATTTCTTTACTTTTTAAAATTTAACATTGGGTTAATCGTGATAGCACATGGGAGAAGGAGGCAGTAGGGTTAAAAGTGTCGGGATGTCCTTGGCCTCATGGAACCTTTCAGGTATTGTGTCTCAAAAAGCAAGGTAGTAAGGCTTGGGCTGAAGAGATTGCTTAGTGGCTAAGCAGAGGACCCAAGTTCCGGTCCCAGCACTTTCAACAAGTGACTCAAAACTGCCTGTAAGTCCAGCTCCAGGATAATTCAGTGCCTCTGGCCTACAAGGACGCCTGCACTTTACATACATGCGTATAATTAAAAAATAAAATAAATCTTCCCTCTCCATACGAAGAAAGACAGAAAAGGAGAAAGCAAGCCAAGACATTATATATTGTTTTAAAATATAACATATAATGTTTCTACATCTTAATATTTTCACATATGCAAATAGCATGTATTAATCACATACAGCCTCCCTTGAGGTGCCTTGATGGCTCAGACACTTGCTGCCACGCCTGGTGACCTGAGTTCTATCCCTGGGACTCACATGGCCCTAGGACTCACTCAAGGGCAAGTCAACCCTCTGACCTCCACTTGTCCGCCACACAAAAGTACTTTGTGACATAGGCAAAATAAATAAAAATATAATTTAAAAGGTGATTTGAGCCTGGAAAGAGGCATGTCTCAAGCTGCTTTACTCATTGTTTCATTGTTGTTTTGTTTTGCAGACAAGGTTTCATTAAGTAGCTCTGGATATCCCGGAACTCACTACGTAGACCAGGCTGGCCTTGAACTCACAGATTGCCGCTTGACTCTGTCTGTTAGAATTAAAGTCATGTGCCACTGTGCCTACCTGGTTGTTTGTTTTGAAAAGCTGCTTTAGAAGGTTATAGGAAGCACTCTGGGCATATTTGTGTCCTGTGGTAGACTAATGTCAGCCTGTGAGAGCTGATTATGTTTGTCATTTCCCAATGCTAATTTCAGGGACATGAGAAACCAGCCATGGCGGAAGTGTTTACACCACAGAAATTAGCAAATGATTCAAATCAGTGAATCTAGTCTGCTTGGCAAACACTTATTAGCAGAGTGAAAGAGACAAAGGTCTATTTTAATAGAGTGGGACTCAGTCATTTGCAAACCAGAGTTTTGACTCTTCGAAAACCAAACAACTAAAACCCAAACCAAAGCAATGATAAAATACCCCATTCGGTCATACTTGGGACCCCTTGGGTCAGAAGCCAGGATGAACAAGGAATTAGGAAGGTATTTTTTTTAAAACAGTCTCCAATTGATGCAGCCAGAAAAGACAACAGGAAGTGATTAGGAACATATAGTCTGCCCAGACCTGGCTCTATTAGCCTACTTCCTCTCCCTGAGTTTCTTATCCTAAAGAACCCACCACTTCGCCAAATAATAACAATGGCCGGGAAGGAAGTGTTCAAAACATGGGCCTCAGGAGACATTTCATATGTAAACTACAACACAAGACAACCCATGCTACATTTCTTTGAATTTTCCCAATCTGTTGTGGTCGAGAAGTGTTATTTGACGCTGTTTTGAAGTTCTGAATGGTAGTTAGGTGTCATTGACTAGAAATACGGTATGTATGTAGGTTAATTAGAATCAAGTAATGTGCATGTCTTTAAAACATGGCAGCTGGGGATACAGTTTAAGGATTTTTGTTGGAGAGAAGCTAGGGTGTTGTACAGAGCAGACACATGGTACTTGTGTGTAGTCTTCACTCCCAAGATAGGAAACATATGGAAAAGCATCTTGACCTCTTCTTTTAGATTAGGGAACCACAGCATCAGAGTGTTTGTCTGAACTGAAAGTTGTGAGGTATCATAGTTTGAATATGCTTGGCCCAGGGAGTGGCACTATTAGAAGGCGTGGCCTTGTTGGAGTAGGTGTGTCACTGTAAGCGTGGGCTTAAGACCCTCACCCTAGCTGCCTGGAAGTCAGTCTTCTCCTAGCAGCCTTCAGATGAAGATGTAGAATTCTCAGCTACTCCTGTACCATGCCTGTCTGGTTGCTGCCCTGTTCCTGCCTTGATGATAATGGACTGAACCTCCGAACCTGTAAGAGCCAGCCCCAATTAAATGTTGTCCTTTATAAGACTTGCCTTGGTCGTGGTGTCTGTTCTCAGGAGTAAACCCTGACTAAGACATAAGGTGTCTTGCATTATCATAGCTTTTACTTGCCTTGATTTCGAGCCTTTCCTGCAAGAGTGTACTAGCTTAGGCGAGCAAGAGCTTTTCTACAGGAGGGCACACAGGATGTTCACAGCAGGAAGGGGCAAGGTTTATGAGGCCTGCTGTCCAGAGTCTTGACCAATCCTCGCAGACTCTAGGTTCTGAGAAGGGACTTGGTTGACCGCATTACTTCCTTGTGAAAGATTTACCTCTGAGTGACCTGGTTAATTTGCATTTACTCTTTCAAGAGTATGTAAGATTCACTGTGAAGTTGAGTAGTGGACGGAGGCCAAAGCTGCTCTAGGACGGTGGAAAGTAGGGGAAAAGCCGTGTGCTGCTTCAGCTAAGAACAGCAGAAGGGAGCTGGAGCCGAGACAAATTCTCTTACCCCTTTCTCAGAATTCATTCCAGGAATGCAATGGGGTGAGTATAATTCTTTTAATTGTGTGGGGCCAGAGGTAGCTGAAGAGTTCTTTACTCTTTGTGAAAAAAATACCATGGCACCGGGCATTGAATAGAACATTTATTCTTTCCCCAGCCATAGTATAATTATCTGTGTCTGCCATAGGTTGTATTGTGATTGGCATGGAGATCTGAAACTCGTAACATTCAATAGGAGGAGCAAGCAGTAGGTGGTCTCAGCCTACTGCCAACTTTTGTTTCTAGTGTGTGCTTGAAGAGCCTCAGCCCTACCTGATGAAGGTTCTGTCAAGCATGAAGCACAGCTCCTGACCTTTCATGACTGAGAGACAGATCATGTCTTTGGCATGTGTGTAGGACAGAGAGGTCGCCGATGCTTCTGTTGTCATGGCCTCTTTGTTTGGGAGTCTATACATGTCTGGTTGGCATCTCCAGATCTCAGCATCGGGGCTTCTGTTCTTGAAGCAACAGTCACAGGTGACCCCTTCCGTGTCCTGGAATGTTGAGTGGGACCCTTTCAACCCTGGTATCTGGAAAATGTTGAGGAACAAGGAGGCAAGTACACAATCTGTGTTGATTTGAGAGCACTCAAAAAGTCATTTTGAATGGGCTAGTGGAATAAGCATGGCCTACCACCACCTAGTAGTGTTAGGCACTTAGAATGGAAAGAAATCACAATTAAAATGGTACTTTTACATTTAGATGATTATTAGTTATAGTGAAGATACAGTGAAGTGAAATTGTTATCATATATATTTTTCGAAACGTGGTTTTGTTGTGTAGCTCTGACTATCCTCAAACCAGAGCCCTTCCTGCTTCTGCCTCGAAAGTCCTGGGATTACAGATGTGTGACACCATGTTTGTCTGTGAAGCAAATTATTTATTAGAATCCATCTAAGCATGACAAACATGAAAAAGGCCATTTCAGGGTGATACATATTAGAATGTAGGTGGTAGTCCTCGGGAAGACTTCCCCCCTGAAGCTTCTAGTTTTGATGAATAATGGAAGACATGATATCTGGATACATAGTGTGTCTACTCAGTGCCAGCCTGTCTTGTGAGTTTTAGTTGAACTCCTATAACACTCCAATAATGTGGACGCTATTTTGTAATGTGGGTGTCTTTTAAGTGTTGAAATTGAGCGGCCTAAGTGGTCTTTCACAGCATTAAGATCTGGACAGGCAGTCAAACACTAGAGCCAGTGTTTGGCTCAATCCTTAGGCCAATGTCACCTCAGGGTAAGGGTCATTGGGTATATTGAGCAAAAGAAAGAAGTAGAGAGAGTATGGGACAGGCCAGAGAAGGAGTACATTCAAAGGCAGAGACAAGAAGCATGGGTGGAGTGAAGCTACACGTAGGAGACAAGAGAGCTGGGAGGTGACACAGCAGTCAAGCCTCTGCTAAGATAAGAGTGTGAACTTTGCTCCAAAATTGTGTGAAGGCCCAAGGGTGCGTCTGTGTGTGCGTATAAGCATGCGTGTGAGTGTGCAAGCATATGCACGCTCCTTCTGGGGTTCTTGGAGTCAAACCCAGAGGCCTGAGCACATTGGGTAAAGCTCTCTAACCACTGAACTATATCCCTGGGCTAGCCCCAGGATTTTAAAACAGGAAATGTCCTGAATCAATGGAAACACCTTTGTCAGTGATATCACTGTCATTGTAGAGGGTGGGCTGGAAAGTGGCCCAGACTGGCAACAGGAAAATCAGTTGAGAGTCCATTAAAGTAATCTGGGTGTAGAGTGCTGAGAGACGGATATGAGCAGCTGAGTGAGTGACAAGTAGACCATGGGGATCTGGGAGACAGAAGGAAGTACAGTCAGTCCGCCGGCCTTGATTGTCGAGTGGTGTGTGGGTGTATTGAGAGTTTCTGTGGAAACTCATAGTGAAATACAAAGAGAGGAGAAGAGACACTGAGGTCAGCAATGGACCTGCTTACCACAAGAGTCCTGTTGGGTGTTAAGAGAGCGCAGTAAGCTATGATAATAGCTGTAAGGGTTGTGGCCATTTGTTGGGTGTTCATTTACTGATCGCCAACCCATTTTGTTGATGCGTATACATTAATCAGGTCACGCAGTCTTTGTAAGGAGCCTTTTACCTTAGGTCTGAACAGACAGGCCATGGGGATCGAGAAGGGACTTAGGCTTGCTTCTCTGAGTCGCTCAGAACACAAGTGGCAGAGCTGGAGTGCCAGTTGTAGGTTTGAGCTAGAAACGTCTTACCCAAGTGCTGTCCAGTAAGGCTCCTGAGGAGAATACGATCATTCTGGCTGCCCACTACAGAAGCCACTAGTCCTGTGGATGTTGAGTACCTACAGGGAAGCTAAGGACTGCATTTCTAATTAAGTAAAAGTCACACAATATGAGACTGGTGGCCACTGTGTAAGTAAACTCAGCTCTCTGCTCTGCTGTCTTTGGGAGTTGAATTATCTGTCACAAAAAGGTGAAGGTCACCCCCCACCCCAGATGGATTACAGTGGATTTTCTAGTTGCTTGTAACATTAAATTATATTTATTCATTTACTTATTTGGTTTCAGGGGGCAGGGGCAGTTTTTTTTTAAGATAGATTTATTATTTATTTATTTATTTATTTATTTATTTATTTATTTATTTATTTATTTATTTATGTGTTTGGGTGTTTTGTCTGCGCATATACTTCTGTACTACGTGGGTGCCTCATGCCAGCAGAGGCCAGAAAAGTGTATCAGATCTCCTGAAACTGGAGTTACAGACGGTTGTGAGCACCATCTGGGTGCATGATAAAGCACCCATTTTATTTTATTTTATTTTAAATACGTATGTGAGTACACTGTAGCTGTCTTCAGACACACCAGAAGAGGACATCAGATCCCATTACAGACGGTTGTGAGCCACCATGTGGTTGCTGGGAATTGAACTCAGGGCCTCTTAACTGCTTAACTCTTAATAGCTCTCTCTAGCCCCCAAGCACCCAGTTTATTATATTTTGACAAAGATTTAACAACTGTGGAGCAGTGTGTTATGTTAATAGTGATGAAGAAAAGGAAAAACAAGATTTGCAGGAGACCCCCCACACACACCTATGCCCCCTTTAAAGGACAAACACGGAAGCTGAACCCAGTGCTGCCTATAATTTCAGCTACACAGGAGGCTGAGACAGAAGGATCTGGAGTTTGAGGCCAGCCTGGGCTACATAGTTAAATCCCAGACTACAAAACCATACTCTGTCTCAAACAGAGCAAAGCAAACCCAAATAAAACGAAGCACAGGCAGGGGCCATGCTTAGAGGTGAAAAGAAATCTTCAACAGAGAAGTGTTTGTGGATTTCGGTGAGTGGGGAAAATATTGAGCCGCATTCTGAACGCGTTGTAAGTCTTTGTCCAGCTACCTCTCTTAACGGCAGGTTCCCATGGGAGCCGTTAAACAGAGCGAGCCTCCAAAGCCGGTAGGCAGATTGGCAGTTTGCTTCCAGCCTGTGATTCTTTTCCTAAGCACTATTTGAGACTATTAGGTGTGTTGTGTAAGAAGCTGGCAGTCTGTCACAATGTCCCAATCACATCTGTGTACTTATTTCTATTATTAGACTCTCCCATACTCACTCACCAGGTGACAAGCCGAAACTGATTTTCTTTATTCTCCACTTCTCTGTTAACTCCTTTCTCTTCCTGAATGTGCCTCCCTACCTCAACTGAAACTGTAAACCCTAGAGTCATGTGTATGTGGAAATATAATTCGGCATGGGCATGTAGTTATCTCTTCCAACTGTGATGGCCTGGCCCTGTTTTTTCAGGGGGAGGGGCTCCTCCCGTTTTTTTCTCATTGAGCATTTCTCTTGGGGCTGAATGAGGGGACTCACTGAGGACCTGAGTTCAATCTGTAGGACCCTACATGGTGGAAGGAGAGAACTGATTCTTATAAGCAGTTCTCTGACTTCCACACACATGCTGTGATGAGTGTATGTATATTCCTGCCCAAGAGAAAAATAAAAAAAGAATTCCCTCTGTATGGATATAATTGCTCAACAGTACAGTCTTTTCCTAGCGTGCTTTAGGCCCTAGATTTAACTCCCAATACTGCAAAGGCACGAGCATACGGAAATAAGAGCAGACACCAAACGCCTTACCAGTCTCAGTTCTTACTTTGTGGTTCCTTGGCAGTTTCAAAGTATCTATTAGGCAAGCCAACCGTGACTATTCAGTACAATTGGTATTCACCACCTGCCACCATCCCTACGGTTTCTACAGCTCACTGCACTCTTATAGGCATGTGTGGTTACACAGCACATCTGACTTTTCGGAAAGAGTAAATCCCCTTTCTCCCTGCTAAGTGGCAGAGTAGAGACTAGAACCTGAGCCTTCGTGATTCCGGGGTGCGATGATTGGATTTCCTCGAAATTTAATCCCCAGCTCTATCCATTGAGGATTAAATCATGACTAAGCACAGTAAGTCTTCATTTCTTGAGGAATTAGGCTAAGAGAGGATTAAGTGAGCTTGGCCCTGGGGAGTTAGAAGGCCAATAAGAAGCAAAGGAAGGGAAAACTCAGGCTTGTCTGTTCCTACCACATCCACAGTTCAAGAGAATTTATTTCTCCTTGTTTATTAGTCAAAGACAGCCATAACTGTCACTTGCAGTGTTCTCAAAACTCCCAATTAGCGTGAGATAATTGTTGCTAATGCAGCAGTCGACAGATTATTGCCAAAAGCAGAGAATTGGGCACTTTTGTCTCTTCAGTCTTGGTGTGGGTGGCTTCCGTCAAACTTGGGGAATGCTGAGTTTTATCTTGCCAGCCTCATGGCATCTTGGGTCCACCTGAATCTCAAACACCCTCCAAGTTTAGGAGAACAGAACATCATTGCCTGGGAAAGGAAGAACTACCATACTCAGGAAATACCAGAAAAGGGTCTGGTCACAGTGGTGCCACGTGCCTGGGGTCTGAACTACTGTGGAAACCGAAGCCGGAAGTCTGGAAGTTCAAGCCCAAGGGATGTTGAGGGTCAACCTGGGAAACTTAGTGGTGCTGTCTCAAAATAAAAGAAGGCCCATGCCTCCGTGGGAGAGGACTGGCCAACACAGGAATGGCCCTGGGCGCTATTGCCAGTACTGCAAAAATAAAAGACACTAAACTAAATAAAATATGGAAACCATAGCAGGTTCCATCTGCATTAGAGGGAACATGTGCATCTTCTTGTAGCTTATGAGGTCAGCCTGTGTTTTCTACCTGCGTGTCTGTTCCTTGGGGTGAGGAGAAGGATGGCAGTTCAGTGGAATCAAGGGACTCTGTCCAGCATGCATTTCAGAGTTTCCCCCACCATGGCCTGCCTTCTGGAGCACGCTTTGTGAATCACTGTGGATTTTCCCCTAGCCCTTTCCTTGTTTTGAGTATTAATGAGACCCTCTGGGACAAACTTTTACAGTACTACGCACGAGGGGAACAAGACTGGGACACTGCTGGTTCCTTCAGATCTGTGCAAGAATTCTGTGTGGGTGTGTGTACATGTTAGTGTGTGTACGTGTGAGTGTGTGTGTGTGTATGTTAGTGTGAGAGTGTATGAGCGTGTGCATGCCTGAGTGTGTGAGTGTGTGTCTGCGCATATAAGAGTGTGTGTATGTGAGTGTGTGTGATGGTTTGTATATGCTTGGCCTAGGGAGTGGCACTATTAGAAGGTATGGCCCTGTTGGAGTAGGTGTGGCCTTGTTGGAGTAGGTGTGTTACTGTGGGCTTTAAGACCTGCATTCTTGCTGCCTGGAAGCCAGTATTCTGTTAGCTACCTTCAGATGCAGATGTAGAACTCTCAGCTCCTCTGCACCATGCCTGCCTGGATGCTGCCCTGCTCCTGCCTTGTTGACAATGGACTGAACCTCTGAACCTGTAAGCCAGCCCCACTTAAATGATGTCCTTATAAAAGTTGACTTGGTCATTGTGTCTGTTCACAGCAGTAAAACTCTAAGACAGTGTGCCGTGCATGCGTGTGTGCATGTGTGCTCGTGTGTATTAGTGTGTTTTGAGTGTGTGTGCCTGTGGAATGTGGAAGCTACATGTCAATATCGAGAGTCATTTCTCAGGTGCTGTCTCCCTTGTGTTTGAGCTAGGGTCTCTCACTGGCCAAGTCCTCTAGGCTAGCTGGCCAGTGAGCGTCAGAGCTCTGCCTGTCTCTGCGTTCCCAGTCCTGGGATTGCAAGCATGAACCACCTAGTGGACTCGGGGTATCTGACTCAGCTGGCTTTGAACTGTCCTGCCTCTGGGTCCTGAGTACTGGGGTGACAGGCATGTCCTCTCTCAATGCTTAAGTCTGTCCTGTTTTAAATTGCAATGCAAAAATCTTGTTGTCGAGACTCTGTCCTTTTACTGGCTCCAGAAAGAAATGGCCTGCTTTCTGTTCTCAAAGCTTCTCGTGCTTTGTGAAAGTCATCACTTCTCACTCTCGAGTGTAAGATCCATGTCTGATTCACTTCTTCTACCTGTGCAAAACGGCACGTCTTCCATGCTGTGCATCAAACAAAATGGCGCGTCTTCCATGGTGTGCCATCCAGCCTTGCACAGTGGTTAACGTGTGTCCCAAACCTATCTAAGCCTCACACATACCTGTTCTTATAAACCTTACTATGGCTTTGTGTGGGAAGAAGTACCAATAATGTCCCCTATCCGTAGCTATCACTCAGGTAAGAGAGGAAAATGTCGTGAGATAAATTACTCAGAGTCATATAAGTAAGAAGTGAGGTGTGATCCCTGGGAGGTTTGCCCTTTTCTGAAGGGAAATACAGGAGTGGACTCGGGGGAGAGGAGAGGTGGCTGGGAGGGTCTGGGAGGAGAGGAAGGAGGGAAAACTTCGGTCAGGATATAATATATGAGGGAATAAAAAAAAGTGAAGTATTAATTCAACCTGTAACAGTATACTGGGCATGAGTCCCCTTCCTACTACAGGACCATGTTATGTGGCCTAGGCTTCATGGTCTAGACTCGATCATTGCCTTGATACTACCTCCTGTTGGCTTCGTTGAGTGTGTGCAGGCTTGTTTTCTTGTGTGCGTGTGTGTGTGTGTGTGTGTGTGTGTGTGTGTGTGTGTGTGTGTGTAGAGTGCCAGAGGACAACTTTTGGTAGATGGTTCTTTCTTAATGCAGTATGAGTTCTGGGGATTGAACTTAGGTTGCAGGTCTCAGGGCTTGGAGGTGTCTTCACACACTGAGCCACCTTGTTGGCCCCTACTTGGTATTTATCAGTTACTTGGAACCACTACACATTTTGAAGGTGACCAATCATTTTTATTTCCTTGTTAGCTGAATTTTCCAAACCATGGAAAGACCAGAAGGGGGCGCTCAAAACTCAACTTGTTCTGGTGACCGAGGTGCTGGCTTGGTTATGATTTGGGAAACAACAGTGCCATCTAGTGGAGTAACTTGCTAATCTCAGGTCAAATCTCTCCCTCTCCTTCCTCCTTCCTTCTCTTTTTCTCTCCCTTCCCACCTTCTTTTTCTGAGACAGGGTTTCTCTGTGTAGCCCTGGCTGTTCTGGAACTCACTTTGTAAAGACCACGAGAGCCTCAAACTCATAGAGATCCGACTGCCTCTGCCTCCCTAGTGAGTACGGGGATCAAAGGCGTGCCCCACGACTGCCAAAGTATGGGATCTCTTTGAATTAGCTTAGTTTTATGCTTTGGATTCTAGAAGAAGGATGTGGCGAGTAGGACCTGCCAACCTGTTATTGCCAAAGTAGATCAAGGCCAGCCTATTCCTCAGAGAGGCTGACATGCTCATCTTGGTCTTTTGGGTCAGTTGAACTCGTTATCTATTATAAATGTTGTAAGAACCCCGAACTCTAGACACCCCTCTTCTGCTTTTCCTGCCAAGTACTTTCCACGGCGTGCACTGGCCCATCTATCTCGAGGATTGCCTCTGGAGCTGTGCGACTTGGAATTTCTTCCCCAGCTCCCATCCTCCACGGCGCTGCATAAGAGACCCCAGTATGAAGTTACACAGGTCAGCAACGCTGGAGCAAAGTTCTGTTATGAGATGTTTTAAATATATATTATTTAAAACATATTACCAGGTTGTATAAAATTCTGCATTCTATTTTGAAACAGTTTCTCTGTAGCCCTGGCTATCTTAACTGGCTTGGTAGATTGGGCTGGCTTCAAACTCACCGAGATCTGCCTGCCTCTGCCTCCCACGTGCTGGGATTGGAGGTGTGTGCCATCACATCCAGCTTTAGGACTCTGCTTTTGAACTCAGCTCTGTATTCATGCAACCCTCAGAGTAGGAAGAGCAGGGGTTGTGTCTGTCCCCTCCCTCCCTCTCTGCCCTCCTCCTCAGGCAGGGACTTGGTAGGTGGGGCAGATCCCAGTCAAATCTTCCTGGCAATCTCCCTCTCAGGTACCTTCCAAGCCCTTCCCTCTCCTACTGCACCAGCTCCTTGTGGGCTTGCGTGAGTTGAAGAAAAATCCTGTCAGATTGCTTGACTAACGAGGTTGGAAGCTGTCAGTGCTTTGCCTACCGAGGTATACATGCTTGGGGATTCAGGAAGTAAGTTAGGACCTCCCTTCTGCAGTCTAGACAGCCGCGCAGCTGCCTTGGACATTGTGACAGCAACGGTCAGCAGTTAATATCTTTTCTCGGCTTGGCATTCCGCTTCCACCAGAATGGTCTGCTCTCACTCGGGTTGGTAACGCCATTTCTTTGTGTAGTTGAAGTCTGCACGACCTCTCCCAAGGGCTGAGAAAGCTAGAGAAGTGTTAACGGTTCTCCTTCTGTGTCTTCTCCTTAGCAGCCAGCAGAGCAGCCAGCAGAGCAGCCACGACGATGATTCCAGCAGGTTCCTGAGTCCTCGAGTGCGCGAAGAAAGGTAAGCTTGAGGAAACGGGAGTATCGGGAGTATTGTGGGAGGTGTGGGAAAAAATGGCTGAGAAATGGGGTGAAGCACTTCTGATGGATGCCTCTGCTGTGTGTGAGTGCTCCGGGAAGTGGAAGAGGAGGTATCTGGCCTTTATCCTTGGAGAATGACTGGAAAGAGAAACTGTTGCCCAAGAATCCAGAGGGAACAACACTGTTGCAGATGCTGAAGGCATGGGGCCTCTCCAAGGGAGGAAGCCAACTGCAGACCAAAGGCTCTGGGCACGTTTAGGAGTTGAGTCATGCTTTGACTAGGCTCTTAAAAGAGAGGGTTTCTCTGTGTAGCCCTGACGGTCTAGAACTGGCTTTGTAGATCAGGCTGGCCTTGAACTCACAGAGACTACTTGTCTCTGCCTTCTAGGATTCTAGGATTAAATGTGCACATTATACTTTAAAGGTTGAAGGTAGCATGGCTCAAGTAGGGAAGAGGAATTTTGTTTCATTTCTGCTTGGGGTAAGAATGTTTTGTACTTGAGCAATTAGTGTGTCCTGGGGTGGGCACTCATTGTCCCTGAAGGCCAGATCATTAGGAGTGGAGCAGTTGTGTGTGTTGGTGGTTATTGGAGAAGCGATTGCTATGTTGATAGAAAGGCTACAAGAAGAATATGAAGGCTCCTGAATGCTGGGCTGAGGATTTGAGAGCTGCTGGTTCTGTGTTAGGGCTGTGAAGACCAGCCAGGAGCTGTTTCATTAGTGCTGTGAGTAGAAACAGAAAGGTTTCTGGTCGTGAATTAAAATCGGTTTTTATATACATCAAGGAAAGATGATTGGACCTGCAGTGCTGAACCTTGACACCCCCCCCCCCCCAGCCTCTAGCACACAGAACACACACTCTGAATTATAGCAGGAGAGAGCAGGGCAGCAGATGGGGAATTAAAAGAAAGCCTCAGTTGGCCTACCACAGGGGCCCTAGGGTTTGTTAATTTTGGGTCAGCCTCTTGATAAATAGCTTAGCCTGGGCTGGATTTGAGATCCTCCTGACTCAGTTTCCTCAAGCTCAGGAATGCCACTGTGCTTGACTTGAGATGTGTGTGTTTTAAAGAAGAAAATCAATTTACATTTAGAAAAGGTCATTTACTTAAAAGGTTTTTTTAAAAATTACATTTAGTGTGTGCGTGTGCGTGTGCGTGTGCGTGTGTGTGTGTGTGTGTGTGTGTGTGTGTGTGTGTGTGTCTATATGTTTGGATACATGTGGAGATTAGAGGACCATTTTCAGGAGACTCTCTGTCTTTTACATGTGAGTCCTGGAGATTGAATTTGGTTTCTCAGGTTTGACGGCAAGCCCCTTTACCTGGTAAGCCATCTTGCCACTTCAAGAAACTTTTTTTGCCTTTTTGGCCTTGGTAGTTTTTGCCTGTAACCCAGCACTCTGGAGTCAGGGGTAGGGATAGGAAGATCCCTGGAAGCGTAGAGCCAACCTGGTCTACATCGCTGCAAGGCTGCCCAAGTCATATATACAGACCTTGTTTTGAAAAATACAAACAAAATTATTTCGCAAGTCTAATATTGACTAACTTGAAAGGATTTCCTATGAAAAAGAACGTAGGGATTTTACTTATCAGCCAATGACTGACCCCGCTGCCTGGATCTCAACTGCTAGGATTACAGAGCGATCCTACCACACCCTTCATCAGGTGTGCACAATTGTGATCTGCAGGAAACTGAGCAGATCGAGTTACTGTATAGTGATCTGCTTTTCCAAAACGGATTTTACAGTCAAGACAATGGGTTCTGAAGCAATGTCATTTCAAGAGCTGGTTGAGATCTGTGACACACACCAGCACTCCAGGGGAAGGGACAGGTGGATCTCGGTGTTCTTAGCCAGCCTGGTCTTCAGAGTGAATTCCAGGACAGCCAGGGCTAAACAGAGAACCCATGTCTCAATAACAAAAACACACAAACAAACAAACAAACAAACAAACAAACAGGAGCTGGTTGACAGAAGGAGGTTAGACCTGAAAAGGCGATGTTCTTGGTGAATACAATGTCACTCACTTTTGAGCCAAGGTCCCACGATAGCTGGCCTTCGTGCTTCCATCCTGCTGGGTACAGTCATGGGCTGCCATTCCCAGCTCTACATACAGAATCCTACAGAACAGAGTTGAAATAGAAATAGAGTAGCGTGAGTTGTAAAAGAGAAGCATCCCGCTCAGGTTAGAACGAAGGTTCTTGCGACCCAACAGGCCTCACCAAGTAATGAACTCCCACTTTACAGGAGAAAGCAAGCCAGAGGCGGGGAGTGGGTCACAAGAGACTCTGTCCTGAACCAACATGCCAAGCTCTCTCTAAATACTACGTTTGGATTCTTTGGCATTCTGTCCCATTTCTCACTTTTATGCCCATTATTAGCCCAGTTCATCTAGACTGGTTCAGCCCAGTCTAGATGAAGTCATTGTGGATAGGTAACCCCCCAAACACTAATTAGTCAAAATGATCAGTTTTGATCTGAGCATTCTTTAAACCAGAGTAGCTTATGCATTTGTATGGCTGTACAGACTTTTGGCATGAGTACCCTTAAAATAAATGGCCGAGAGGTCCCTAAGCCAGCACTCTGTGCCTGTGTGCTGAGTATCTCAGGACGAATACTGCCCAGTTTTTCAGTGTGATGTCCTCAGCTGTAGTTCATCTTTTGGGATCTATTGCCAACCCCTCTCTTCCTGCCATGCTATCGGGAACTAAGTACCGAACCACATGGAACCCTGACAGCAGTCTCTCCAGGATATCCTGTCTCTCGAATGCTGCTACTTGAACAGACCTGCTTTTGGTTGGCTGCTCAGAAACAGACACTGGTAAACATGACATTCAGCCGCCTTGTCTGGCCATGTGTACCTTCCTAAAAGGTTCACCTCTAGACTTGTAGCCCTTAGAAAAGCTCCCTAAATTTCTTTCCCATCCAGAACCTGCCTAGTTTCCTAACCTCTCCAAAGTGGGTATGGAAATTATTTGTCTCCACTTGCTTGGTTTCTTAGTGAGGGTTGTACTACTGTGAATAGACATCATAACCAAGGCAACTCTTACAAAAACAACCTTAAGTTGGGGCTGGCTTACAGGTTCAGAAGTTCAGTCCATTATCATCAAGGTGGGAACATGGCAGCATCCAGGCAGGCATGGTGCAGGAGGAGCTGAGAGTTCTACATCTTCATCTGAAGGCTGCTAGCAGAACACTGGCTTCCAGGCAGCTAGGATCAGGGTTTTAAAGCCCATGCCTACAGTGACGTACGTACTCCAACAGGACCACATCTTCTAATAGTGCCACTCCCTGGGCCAAGCATATGCAAACCATCACACTTGACATCTGTCAGAAGTGTGCTTCGGGTGGGGTGGTCCCTGTGCCTGCTCCCATCTGAGCTGCCCAGAGCTGCCCTGAGTTTGCCATGGCCACTCCCAGTGAAGTCCTCCCTTCTTAGGTTCCTTCTACTTGTGAGAACAAGTTCTCAGGGTCATAACCTATACTTGATTCTTCCTTTAACATTTTCACTCATCATTGGGCTGTAATGGACTGAGATTTAAATCTAAAGAGATCTTCTGTAGTAATGAGAAGGAGGGAGGCCTGATATTGCCTGTGCCCTGGATGGCTCTCTGTCTAGCCCTACCTGCCCTTGTGGGTAGAGGGTGAGTTGGGGCAGAGTCAACGACACAGACTCTGGGAGCGCGCGCACACGTGCATGTGTGTGTGTGTGTGTGTGTGTGTGAGAGAGAGAGAGAGAGAGAGAGAGAGAGAGAGAGAGAGAGAGAGAGAGAACCGCCCAGCAAGCTCTCTCAGCACTGCTGCAAGCTCCTTTAATACCCTCCACCCCCATTGGTCCCAAGAAAGCATCTCCTCTAAACAGTACTGTCTGATTGGCTGGCATTATTCGAACCAGCAATCCTTGGTCTCTCAGGCAGTCCTCAATCAGGTCCTCTTGCAGGAGATGCTTTTGAGGTTTTGGAGCGTCCAGCATTTACATAGGGGCAGCCCTACTACAAGCCATGTGCCTTACTCTGATAGCTGAGCGCTCTCTCTCTCTCTCTCTCTCTTTCTCTCTCTCTCTCTCTCTCTCTCTCTCTCTCTCTCTCTCTCTCTCTCTGTGTGTGTGTGTGTGTGTGTGTGTGTGTGTGTGTGTGTGTGTGTAGAGGGCCAGTGATGCTGGTGGAGGTCAAAGGTCAATCTCTGGTGTATTTCTTCAGGTGTTATCCATTCTCTCTCTCCTTCCCTCCTTCCATTCTTTCTTTCATGTAGAAGAGAGGAAAGGCCTCTCATTGGCCTGGAACTCATTGATTAAACTAGCAGCAGGCCTCCGGGATCCATTTGTCTTTGCCTCCCCCTTGCTGGCTGTGATTATAAGCTCAGGCTCCTGAAGATGGGATTTCTGCTTATGTCAGCAAGCATTTTACTGACTGAGCTGGGCTTCCAGCCCCTCACTTCTCTGGAAGACTGCACTGTGTCATTAGCAGCCACGTTTCCTGTGCTGTAAGTCTTTCCTGTAATCTTCCCATTTACTCTGTGACATTCCTCTGGGGGTGGGGTGGGCAAAAGCAGTAAGGACTATTACAGATTGACGGTAACCAAGAACGAGGCCATCTGTGGCTGCCTCTAATACTCTGGATCATGAAAGCTCGCTTCGTAGAACAGGCGAAAATTAATATTGATTTTTTTTTTAAAAAAAATCTTAAATTCTTTAAAATTATAGTTTTTTTATAAGATGCTCTTTTAGTTAGTTTAATAAAACATTGATTCTTTTCAGACCTGTACAAAGTCCAGGAGGGACATAATGTTTAGAAACAAGATAACCACCTTACACCAACCATACATCACTTGACAATAGAGTAATCACCATGTGATTGTCTCATTGTGTGGATATTATGGAATGCTCACATAAATGGAGATAGTTGTAACATTTCTAGGAATCTAATCTTCCTGGACTAGCTCCATGGTGGACAGAAGTGAGTTGGTGTAATCTGTGACTGTCTTAACAATTATAAATGAACCATCCCTCTCTGGTCAAATGGGGCAACAGTGGTTTCTGGGGCAGCCGTGATGTCAGGGAGAAAGGTTAATTTTATATAATGACTCCATTTACTGGGAAATGGGTAAGGCGTCAGAAGGAGGTTTGTCTCGGAAGTTGGACACTGCTACACTCCTGCCAGGTTTCCAGTAAAAAGGAAAAGTTGTGCGTGCGTGTGTGTGTGTGTGTGTGTGTGTGTGTGTGTGTTGTGCAGAACATTAATCCGCTTTCCTGCTTCTAGGCGAGACCAGTGCCAGGCTGAAATACTAGTCTTCAGGTTCACCCTAAACTAGACCAATTAGCTTCTCAGGTAGCCAGAACTCACTTAGTCTGTCTCTCCCAGTGGCCGGGACTTCTTAACAAAGCCCAGATTGTAGGAAAGGAGCTGTTTTACTGAGGACCCTTTGTGTGAGTCAGGTGAGTTTCAGGAGAACGTGGGCTCAGCTGACCTCATTACCTGTCAGCAGCAGGAAAGTTGAGAGCTGGAGAGGAGGTGCAGGTATGTAAATGCCAAGGCCAGGCTGCAGTTCCCTGGCCCTGCAAGCAGAGTCTGCACTCATGTAGACATCGCTGTGTGCAGGCATGCATGCCACGAGGCTTTATGAGCGATCCAAAGGATGCAGCGAAGCTGCTGGAGCCCAGCTACAAGATGGGTGGAGGAGTGCTGGGTGCTGATGGGGCCTGCTGTATTGGTAAGGGCAAATACCTACACCAGGCATATTTTATTGGCAGTACTTTTCTTGTCTCCTGTTTTTTGGTTTCGTTTTGTTTTCAAGACATGGTTTAGCAATCCAGTCTGGCCTCAAACTAATTGTATAACTGAGGATGACGGTGAAATCTTGTTCTTTTTACAATTTCCAAGTGCTGGGAATAAAGGTCTGTGTCACACCTGACTTTATTTCTTCTTAAAATTTCTTCTTTCGTTAATTAATTAATTTGAGGTGCTGGAGATCAAACCCAGGGCTTTTCAGATGGCGAGAAAACTCTCTTCTACTGAGCTACCTCCCTGGCTCTAAATGCTTTCTTGTTTTTATTCTTTTGAGATAAAGTCTCACTACGGATAACTATGTAGCCCTGGCTGGCCTACATTGTAGTTACAATGTAGTTCATGATGGTCTTTGATCTTGTGACAGTTCTGCGGGAACCTCATGAGGTCTGTGATTACAGGTATGTATCCCATCATGCTAGGTGGTAACTGAGTATTTTATCATGTATTTATATATTTAATTCCTTGTTTTTTCACTCACTCACTCACTCACTCACATACTTGAGACACTGCCTCACAGTGTAGCCCTAGCTGGCTTGCCACTTGATTCACACAGATCAGTCTGGATTTGAACTCACAGAGATATTCCTGCCTCTACCTCCCAAATGCCACCATAAAGACATGCCACCATGTCTAACTGTAAGTATAAGGTACTTGGCTCTCTTCAACTTTAGTCTTTTCATTTGTAAAGGTCTACTGTTTATAATACCTAGGGAAGAATAGCTAAAATACTGTATGTGACGTGTTAGACTTTAGGTAGGTGATGAATAAACTAGGTACTTAGTAGGTGTTAAATAAATGGGAGGTTTGTTTGTTTATGTTGCTGTTTTTACTCTCATTTTGCCTCCCAGTAAGACTTGATTCTTGAGTGGAGTCATGCAGTTATGCTCTTCTGACCTATGGAAGCAAAGGCATGGAAGGTCTCATGAAGCCTCGCTGAGCTGAGAATGATTGGCAGTTGATAGCCACCGGGTGGCTCCAGTGGGTGTCGCCTACCCTTGTTCCTAGGGCAGCACTAATTTGGACTCAGTGGGGGAGGGTATAAAATAACGACAATAACAAAGAGGAGCGGACGTGAAGTTGGGAGGGGATGGAAAAAGAACGTTCGTGGAGGAGTGGGTGCTAGATATATGATCAAAATACATTATATGCATATATGAAATTCTCAAAGAATAAATAAAAATGCATACCTAAGAGATCATCCAGATAAAAAATGTGGGTGGGATTCGGAGTGCCTTCAAATGCAAAGTCCAGACAGTGGTGGATAAACAGACTAAGGAGTGACATCACCCTTCAGTCTTGTTGGTAATAGCGAAACACACTTGCAAATGGCTGTACGATGTCATTATGGACTTGAAATTATATGTTCAGTAACAAAACAATCCTTGTTAAGTTCTAAACTGTGTGGTGAGTCCTTTCTATGTTTTCTTAACATAGCACTCTTTTTGTTGTTGTTGTTGTTGTTGTTGTGTTTGTTTTTTTGTTTTTCCCAGTGTTTGGGAGACTCAAGGCCAGACGAAGTTAAGCACCTGCCTGGGAATGGCTTACTGTTCTTGGGGTGGAAGCTAGGAGGTGCATCCACAAAGACTCTGGAGGGGGATGCTTCAGCTGAGAGCTCTGGGATGAGTGGGAGTGTCACGTGGACAGCCTTCCTGGGAAAGGGACAGGATGTACACAAGCACGGGGTTGTGAGAGAGCCGGAGAACACAGAGGGAGGGAGCTCAGGAACCACAGATACCTAAGTCTGCTGTCCTGGGAGGGGGCTTCTGCTAAGAGACTGGAGATTATCCGAGCAGGTGGAGTGGTCTTTGATGCCACCATGTGAGGAGTGCTGTGGATTGACAGGAAACCTTGGAGGGATCTGGACAGATGGGGTGCCCTGTGTCTACCTGGGCAAACTTTATAAGCAGAGGTTTTTCTGAGGAAGCCTCAAGTTGCTCAGGCTGGCCTTGAACTTCCCTTGTAGCCTAGAGTGGCTCCAAATGCCTGGAATGCACTTGCAGAGTTAGTGTTTAACGGAGCCTGCTTTTTCTTCTCTGCTTTCTGTCTTTCTTCTTATTAAAGGTAGGAATGAATTAGACAAACAAAAAATGCCCTGTTGAGTTTAATCTGAGTCGTTTACAAAATTGTTGAGGGTGTATTTACAGATGTAGGAGCCACCTATCAGTGGCTACACCACTGGAGAAATGTCTTTTCCTCCTCCAGCAACCATTAACTGGGTATAAATCCTCAGAGAAAGGTGGGGCCTAAGAGTCCCTCGCCCTTGTGTGTTTGCACGGGGACACAAAGGTGTGCCTGTGAGGGCTAGGGATCAACGTTGGGTGCCCTTATTGAGGTGAAGTCCATTTTTGAGATTCTGGTGTTTGCTAACTGAGCAAGGCTGGGCGACTTTGCTTACCCAGCACTGGGGTTACAAATGTGTCTGCCTACAAATGTGTGGACTTTATTTCTGGCTGCCAGAGACTGAACTCGGAGTAAACACCTAATCGACTTCGCTGTCTTCAGGCCCTCTTAAAGAACAAACAATAGTGGTCCCACTGCGTGGCGAGGCTGGCCTCTTACTGGCAATTCTTCTGCCTCAGCTTCCGAAACGCTGGGGTGGCAGGTGTGTGCCAAGATGTGCAGTGGTTTGAGAAATACACAGTTGGAAGTGCAAACAGATGAGCTGGAAGCAGATAACACTTAGCCTAATCCAGTCTCTTAAATATTTACCGAGTGTGTACTGTATGCCATCCACTCTAGGCATTATCTATATAGCTGCGATCAGGTTAGCCACTTTGATGCTTACTGTCCAGTGAGCGGGAATGGACACCCAAAAAAGAAGCTACCAAGTAGTAGGAGATGCTCTGTAGAAAACGAAAGAGGGGGGATAAATCCAGCAAGGAGGGCGGTAGGCGGGGAGGAGTTACTACCATGGCAACATTGAGACGGAGACCAGATGGTATATTTCTGAATGGTGGTAGCGAGGACAGAAAAAGAGGAGCTAATTAAAAATGTGAGAAATAGAGCTGACGAGAGTGACATCCAGGTTGGGAGGCTGTCCAGGATGAACTTGAGTCTTTCTGGCTTGTGCAGCTGAGAAAGGCATCATGGTCTGGAGGCTCAGCCCTTCGTGTGTTGTAATCCTGGCTGAAGCACGGTGGTTCTGAACCTTCCTAACGCTGCGACCCTTTAACACAGGTCTTCAGGTTGTGGTGACACCCCCACCCCTCTCCAACCATAAAATTATTTCATTGCTACTTCATGACCGTAACGTTGCTACTGTTACGAATAGCAATGTAGGGCTGGAGAGATGGCTCAGCGGTTAAGAGCACTGACTGCTCTTCCAGAGGTCCTGAGTTCAAATCCCAGCAACCACATGGTGGCTCACAACCATCTGTAATGAGATCTGATGCCCTCTTCTGGCGCGTCTGAAGACAGCTAGAGTGTACTCAACGTATATAAAACAAATAAATCTTCAAAAAAAAAAAAAGAGTTATAAACGAATAGCAATGTAAATATCTGATATGCAAGCCATCTAGCACGTGACCCCTGTGAAAGGGTCCTTTGACCCACCAAAGGGTTTGAGATCCATGGGTTGAGAACCATTGTCCTCGTACATGCGATACTGAGGGAAGATACCTGTGTGCCTCACACGTCTCCTTTGTAAAATGTGTGCAATAATCATACCTCACAGGCTTGTGCAAATTAAACCCTTTGCATGGGTGATGATCTATAATAAGGATATGCCCGCTCCATGGCTAGTGTTTTGTATGTGCTTGCATTAAGTATTAATATATTGTGTATGTTCAGAAGAATTTGGAGTGCAGCCATGATTAGTGCGTCTTAAATTCCAGCATCCAGAGTGTGAACTGCTACTTGGTACATGCAAATGGAGAGGCAGACTAGGCAGGGGCTGTGAGCTTCAGATGAAACCTCTTAAAATGTACTCTTGGAGATTCAGGGTAATTTAGTGGAGAGAGACTGGCTGTAGTGCCCTGGAGGTCTCCGGTCCCTTCCCCAGCACTGCAGACATTCAAAGATCTGGTTTAGGCTGTGAAAGAATTGGATGTGCGCATATGGGTGTGGGAGGAGGGAGGTCCTCAAGAAGGCTGAGTCGAATCCCAGCCTGCTCTCCTGCACTGTGCTCCTATCGAAGTGTCTGGAAGCCAGGTGTCCGGTAGGTAAGGAGGAGAGGCCCAGAGGGTAGGGAGAGTGACAGCATGACGCATGCAAATGGCACCGGTGCAGTCGTAGGTGATGGAGGAGGGGAGACGGTAGCTTCAGGATCTCTTCTTCTGAGTAGTGAGGAATGAGATATCCCTAAGGTGGGATGTGAGTAGTCTAGAGGTCAGGTATTTGTCTGTCTGTCTGTCTGTCTGTCTGTCTATTTCAATTTTAAAATCACATCTCTGTCTCTCTGTTACTGTCTCTCTCTCTCTGTCTGTCTGTCTGCCTGCCTGTCTGTCTGTCTGTCTGTCTGTCTGTCTGTCTGTGATGTGTGCATGTGATGTGTGCATGTGCATGTGTGTAGGGGAGCATGTATATCAAGTTGGGCATGTAGTAGTCAGAGGCCAGCCTTCAGGAGTCACTTCTTTCCTTCCATGTGGGTTTCAGGGATGCCACTGAGGTGCTCAGTCTTAGCGTCAAGAACCTCTGCCCGCCGAAGGTCTAAAAACACCTAACTATTGTGCATGTGCCTGGACAGGAATTTGTGCTCTTTTCCATCTCTCTAGTTTGAACTCAGCTCTCCGGGTTTGTTTAGCAAGAGCCTTCATTTCAGCCTGCTGAACAATCTTGCTGACCCCCTAATTTAGTTGTTGTTTTTTTTTTAATCATCTAGGCAGTGGTAGTGCATACCTTTATTACCATAACTGCAAGGCAGAGGCAGGGAGATCTCTGTGTTCTCAGCCAGCTTAGGGGGGGGGAGGGAGAGAGAGAGAGAGAGAGAGAGAGAGAGAGAGAGAGAGAGAGAGAGATATCCAGGACAGCCAGGGAGAAACCCTGTCAGGAAAAACAAAAGCAAGCAATGAATAAATGTCACCCACTGGGAGGCTGAAGAGAGAGCTTAATGGGCAAAGTGTGAGGACTGGAGTTTTGTGTTCCTAGCGTCCACAGCCGTGTAGGGATGTAGCCCATCTGTAGTCCCAGTACTTGGGGAGTGGAGGTGAAGTATCCTTGTGGACAGACTAGCTAGCCGGACTAGTTGAGTCATTTGCAGGTTCCTTGAGATCTTGCATCAAGTAAAAAGGGAAAGAGGGAACAAGGAAGAACCTTGAAATCAGTCTCTTGCTTCCAGATGTGGCCACGAACACACAGACAGACAACTGCATCAGTTTCTCTGCTGAGTTCCTACCTTGGTTTCCCTCAATGATGGACTCTAGCCTGTTAGCCATAACAAACCCTTTCCCACTAAGAAACTCAATGGCCACCATGTCCTGCTGGGAGAGGTACTTACAGTACCGCTGCTTCTGGCACAAAACTTGCAGATTTCTGCAGCACAATAGCGCCACCTACCTGTCTAGCCCCTGCATTCTCCACTGGGCTGCTCGACTCAGGTGATCTTTACCTTAAGGAAGGAGCCAAGTAGCAATCCCTCTGGGAGCAGTGCCAGCTGCCCCTCCTTTCCCTCCAGCGCCAGCAGCTGACATCACATGCAGGTACACCTCCGTCCTCCCTGTAAGGACAGAGGGAGCAGGAGCTTGCCAAGTGTCCAGACCACCGCCAGATGTGGAAGGATAGGAGAGGGTTCAGCATGGAACCGTGGCTCAAAGAGAAGGCAGGGGGGACTTTGATGCATTAGAACACACAGACCCTCTCACCCCGGGCCCGTTTTCTGTATGGGACAGCTGAGCATGGAGATTGTGTGGGGAGGAGTGCACTATCATCCGCTGGGGCAGTTGCAGAGGCAGGGCATCCATGCTACTCCAGAGTGAACCTGCAGCCCTCAAGGTCCTGGCCGCCATGTGGCCAGCCCTCCCCTGAGCCCGGCATGGTGCAGAATCTGCACACAGAGGCTGTCTCCTGCAGCACAGCCGTCAAACGGACTTGCTACTACCGTGTCTCCTGTCTGAGGAAGAAGCTGGCCTTTCTGAGAGCCAAGTAAGTGGTAGGGGCAGGTTAGGATTGGGACGGGTTGGGTCTCTTCACAGAGGCAGAAATAGTTTGGATCTTGGCTTCCAATGATTGCTCCCTGCTGAGTGACAGGTACGTTAGGAAGAGACAGATGTGTTGCAGGAGGCTGAAGGGGAAAAAGCTAAGGTGGACAGCTGATGAGGTGTGGACTGGGAGATTTAGTCTGTGCCCCACTGTGTGATTCCTAAGAGATGATTCGCCTCCCTCTGCTCTTCCTAAGTAGCCAGCTCGATGGCAGCTTTTGTTTCTGCCATGGAACATCAGTCAGTAAAGAGTTTGGAGTGCCTGAGAGAAAGGTGCTGGATTCTGAGTGCTTGGTCTCTGCGAGTGCTGAGGATTGCTTTTGACTGATAGGGTCTTCAAGATGGAAGTGAGTGGGTGCCCAATTCATGTTGTCATCTATTGTGCCTCTTTGCTTTGGGACTGGGTGCTGACACGGAGGTGTGAGTATTATCCAGATGTGGGACACTTGTCTTCAGGCAGGCCCCTAATCTGGCAGAGCTGTGCTACAGTGGCCCCTTGCAAGACCATGCTATACCTTGGCCTCTGTGACAAGCAGAGAGCAGGAAGCTGGCTGGAAGGCAGAGGATCAAGTAGTGAACGGGAGCCATGGCAATGGCTCAAGGGGGCATATAGACTTGTGCAAGCTGTGGGGAGACGGGGCATCTTTCTTTGGTGTGGAAACAAGGGCTAGCATTGCAGAAAGGGAGAATGGGACAGAAGAACGTGAGGAGAGCAAAGGAGAAAAAAGAAGGTAGTATAAGAGGCTAAGTGGATTTCAAAATAGGTAGGGAGCAGAGGTTGATTTTGACTTGATCTCGATGCTCTGTGTCTCTGTCTCTGTCTGTCTGTCTGTTGGTCTCTGCACACACACACCCCCTCTAGTCACACAGGAAGCACAGACACAGATGCTTGTCACCCTGTAGCCATGTACTGACTGTTCCCTGCCCAGGGTTTCTCCCTTCCTCATGTTTGATGGATGTTGAGCTGGGCTGAGTCTCTCTCCTCAGCACAGGATGTGCCATGCACACAGTAGGCCTTCAGCAGACAATGCCAGTGCTGGTGGCCAAAGAGAGTTCTTCCTTGACTGAGTTTATCCCCTTCGCTTTCTTCTCTTTTGTTTGTTTGTGTGAGTCAGGGTGTCGCTCAGTAGCCCGGACTGATCCGTAACTCAAAGTGATCCTCCTGCCTCAGCCTCCCAAGTGCTGGAATTACAAGCGTATGCCACCACAACTGGCTTTACTTCCTATCTTGGTACTAATCACTGACCTCAAGTGACAGCTGTATTTGTTTGATGCTTTAGTTATTCTCTCCCGAATTAGTCCTTAAACTTCAAGAGAGCCGAGATTGGTTCTCTGATTTTTTTTTTTTTTTTTGTATTGTTGATGCTTAGTTCAGCCCCTAGTACCCAGTAGGTCCTGAAAATATATCTATTGAGTGAGTCTGCACCACTGGATGACTAAGGCTTTTTTCTTTTGTTCAAGTTGAGACAAGGTTTTCTGCTGTAACTTCCAATGTCTTATGATCACGAGGTTCAGCGACATTATCACAAATAGAATAGTGCTATTAATCTTTGGACGTTCCGTGACCGAGGAAATGGTTTGATCGGTGACCGGCCGCCACGCGCTCCTTCTTCCTCTGACCCACATACTTTGGGGGAGTGCTCGGTCTTGTGGAAGACAGCACATGTGGTCGTGGGTAACAGAGAACTTGAGACCTGGAGGCGTGGCAGGGAAGCTCGTGGATGCCTCGGCCGCCCCTCTCCGTGTTTCTGGCTGAGCGCTGCCCTCGCTGGCAGCTCTGGTTGGTTTTGTAGCTGTCAGCAGAACTGTCTGCAGGTGTAACCATCACCTGCTCTGTGTTTCTCCTACTCCAGCACTTCTCCTCCGCCGGAGGAAGGGGGCTGTTAATTATAGCTCAGCAAAGCACCCTCTCTCTGCTGACACCATAATTGGGATCTAGCGTTGGACAACTGGCAGGGTGGATGGTAAGTTTCGTTCCCTAGCTTTTCGACTTCCTGCTCGGAGGAATCTCGTCCTCCTACCAGTTACAGTAAAGAAGGAATGTGAGTGGGAGACAACTTGGGCTCACGGCAGAGACTCCAACATCAGGCCGGTCCTACTCTGTGCTTCTGTCTTCCTTCTTAGACCAAGGCTGAGATGGGGAATTGGAGGCCAGCGTCCTCGTCTCAATTTCTGATTCACGATGGAAGCTCAGATCAGCTCTCTGCAGCTTACTGCTCTAAGCACGGCAGTTACTGTACCAAGGGGTGATCACATCAGCATAGTTGCAGAGCCATATTCAGTGCGTGTTACCAGTGCGTGGTGGATGTGCTCTTCTGTACCAAAATCTCGGTGTGTAGTTTGTATGGAGATGGGGAGAATATAAGTACAGAATAAAAATACTTATAAATCCAAGTTATAACGTTCCCTGCATACGAATGGGTTAGTGTCACATCCTCTGGACAGTGAGCGATCCGTCGTGTCTCCCAGGCTGTGGTTCTCAGCCCTGTTTGTGTTTGAGGCTTCTAAGAAGAGCTTGATTAATGTGCACATCCCTAGGCCTCCACCTTAACTTCACGTATGCTTGCACAGGCTCAGGAGGTTTCTGGTTTAGTGGGTATCACTAGAACTTCTGATGCAAGTTGTCCTAGACCTTGCTTAGAGGAACATATCCTTAGCCTGAAGCCTCCAGCGGCCCTGGTCTAAGCATTAATTAATTTAATAGAACTGTGCCTAAGTAGGCTAGGCACACGACTTCTGTTTTCTCACTCTCTGTCTGGTGCACGGCCCAGGAGCCACTAACCATCTGCAGCAAACAGAAAGATGGTGGGCTGGGGGTGTGCTAAAAAACCAATCGTTTTATCTTATCTATTGCTAACTCTCTAGGTGACTTGGAGTTTCTTTTTGCTTTATCCTCAGGCCCGTGATTCCTATGCAGTGAACTGCCCAGTTCTCTTTTCCTCTCTGTCACTTCTCCTTGGTCTGGAGGCCAATGTCTTCCATGGAGACGGAGGGAAATCCATTGTGACCCTGCTTTAGAATGGTCAGGGGAGCCGGGGAAAGAGGTGGGAGGAGTGGAGGATGTTTGTGTGCACCTGTGCCCCAACCCCACAAGTGCATAAACAGACGCTCCCTTGGGCCGTCCTTTATATGACAGAGATAGATGAACTAGTAAATGGGATTCAGCATTTGAAACTCTTAGCTTGTTGGCTGACATCTGAAATTCTGTGATGCGGGTGCTGAAGGCCCTATGATGGGAGTGACTTCATTTGCTTGGTTCCCGTTCCTCTAGAAATAAAACTGACCTGTTACCCAAGCCTCCTTTTCTAAATTACAGGTGGGTTCTCACCTGACTTAATGCTGTAAAAAGTTCTTTCGATTATATATGTTATTACACAGCTATGAAACACTGGGCTAGAATTTGAACGAGGCAACTGGACTTTAGATTTGCTCTGTTAGTCTCTGCTAAGTCCTAGAGGCTGAGGTGAGGTAATATCATTACTATTCATTCATTGCCCATGAGGACTCGGGAATTGCTAGCAGCGAGGGAAGACGGATCTCTTCTTTGCTAATTTTACTGTTTTCCCAGAAGTGTTTCAGGTGCAAGGTAGGGAGGCTTCCCAAAGCAAGGTGCTTGAGAGACTGGTGACCTGGGGTTCCTTTTCCCCTTAGTCGGCAGCACCTGCACTGAGGTATCCCTAAGGTTTTCTATGGCTACCCTCCCTCACACTGCACAGGGATTACATACATGATTACAGGTGGTTAATTTCTAAGGCTTGACCAGTTCCCCTTCTCCTACTATGCCCCTTCCTACTCCTCTCTTCCTTCCTCGTCTAAACTTCTTTAGAAACTCTTCCACTCTAAGCCCCCACTTATCCAGAGAGCAGCTCAAGTTTGTAAGACTGATTTGAACCTGACCCGTGCAGGGGTGGCTCTCAGGTCTCTGGCTTTTCCCAAGCCAGACAGTGTCTCTCTATCTCCAGCTCTCTGGTGCTCCATTTTACCCTGCCATGGTCGTTCCCACCCAGATTCTAATCACTTCCTCTCATTTCCCCTGCACGCTCAACCAGGTCTGTGTTTCTGATCACCTTGTAGATTGTGGGGTTTTTGTTTTGAGGGAGAGAGGGGTCTCATGTAGCCCAGGCTGGACTCAGACTCACTATGCAGCCAAGGATGACTTTTAACTTCTTATCCTTCTGCCTCCTCCTCCAAGTGCTGATATTACAAGCAAGTGACAACATGCAGGGTTTTGTGCAGAGCTGAGCATCCCGACTCAGGCTTCGTGTGTTCTAGGGAAGAACTCTCCCAAATGAGCTGCATTCCTGGCTGGCCTTGAACTCATGCCATTCCATCTCCGCCATCTCAGTGATGGGAATACAGACCTGTACATTCACTTATTTTGTGTGACACCCCCCCCCCTTCTGTTTGATCCAAGGCCCAGCTTTCTCTTAGCTTCTAGCACCATTGGTATTGCCCTGTAGCATCCTTAGTACAAATCCTTATTCCTGGTCTTATTCTAGTGACCGTTTTGTTTGCTGTGCTGCTTCAATGTCTCTGTTTAACCTCAAACAGCAGCTGGGTTTCTCTGCTGCCTACCTGCCCCTACCATGAATTCTGGGAGAGACTTAAAGTGTACACCCTGGGGCAAGGGGTTGTGTAGCAAAGGGGCAGATAACCATTGAATAACAAAACTAACACAGACACCAACTCTGACTTAGCCGATTTAGTATTTGTGTGTCAGACACGCATGCAAGCCTTTTACAGTGTTTTCTGGCTTCATACGTGCTTTTGAGTCTTGTAGCATCCCTGTCTTGTAGATAAGGAAATGGGGACACAGTCAGGCTAAGTAATTTACCCAAGGTTACATGGAGGTGAGCGGTTGAGTCAGAACTTGAGCCTCAGCGTTCGTTCCCTTATGCTCAGTGCTTTGCTGAAGGATGGTGGTTAACAAGCAAAGGATGAAAAAGTCACTCAAGCAGACACGCGCTTGGAAGGGAACGCCCACTGCCCTTGCTTTCTTCCTGTTTCTCCTTCCAAAGAACCCATCTTTTATAACCAAAGAGTCTTTTAGCCTCCCCATTTGTTTTTCAAGTTCCTTACAGTTCTTTGAATCTTTCTCAGTCTCATTGCCTTCTTTTCAGTTTACCATAGCACTGCATTCTAGAGAGAAGGGATTTAAGATTTTTGGAAAAGACATCTGATTGTAGATTTATAGTCTTGGTACAGGAATCAAAATCCAGTTGTATACTCTGCAAGCAGTGCAAACATGGCTGCCAAATGCCTGCTGCTCAGAACTACAATTCCCAGAATGCAGTGCTGGGAAAGTTTCTCTGACCAGGGTTTGAAACAACCACACTAGCTTCCTTTGTAGTCCAACCTCCCAACCAGCTGCTGCCATGAAGGCTCTTCTAGCAGAAGCAGGTGCAGCCTTCTGCATCAGATCTGTGCTCAGGGAGCTGGAGACTGGATTTCCCATATCACTTTCCACCCGGCTGTCAAAACCCAACTTTCTCAAAGGCATCTGTGTCTTTATCACTTCCTCTCCTTAACTTGGTGCTTAAGTGCAGTGATTAAGCAGAGAGTGATACCTAGGGTAGAGCGATTCGTGTGAATAATTGCCCTAGACAGAGAATATTATAAAGGAGTGATTCTTTCTTGCACTTTCACTAACTATTAGGCAAAATGAAATGGGTGGGAGAACAGGGAGCTTCAGATCTCTGGTTTTAAAAGCAAGTGTATAGGCTGGAGGGGTTATTTCCTAAAGAATCTCTCAAGTCCTTTTTGCTAAGTAGAAGAGTTATGGATCCAATGGCCCCTGCAGCAACTGTTTCTCCTCTTTTAAATATCATTATCAGTCTCTTCTTTTATTTCTCAGACTTCTCTTCGTACTCTGAAATAGATTCCTCCCCCACCATTGCAGGTTCTGTACTAAATTACATTCTGACTGAGACCAGGGGTTCAAGGCCTGAGCTGCTTTAGGCTTCTGCTGATGCTCTATCCACACTGCTGACACAAGTTCACCTTCCAGGAATACATGGCAGGTTTGGGTTTTTTTGCCTTATTGAGTCAGAGCTTGCTAAGCAGCCCTAGTTAGCCTGGAACTCACTATGTAGACCAGCTAGGCTCTAAGCGCATGCACTCGCTCCTGTCTCTGCCTTGTGAGTACACAAAGGATTACAGGTGTGCACCACCTTACCTGGTGATCGTCCTTAAGAACTGAGTAGGTAGATGGGTTTGAGTCATCCGGGAGACTAGACAGACTCCGGTTGTCAGGAATTGGTCTCTGTGTGATTTTGATGATACAGAGTGTACTCCTTAGTAGGCACGGGCTTTCTGCCTTCTGTCTGCATGTTTGATTGTCAGCCCAGGCACAGAGAGAGGATTTGAAGGTCACACAATAGCCAGAGGTAACTTGTCAGGCTTCTGAGTAAAGAGGACCGTGTGATATAATCTGTGGAGTGGCACAGTCCCCATGCTCTTGGCTTTTTAAAGGAGTCTAGTAGGGGTACCCTCACTAAGTAGGAGAAAAGCCTCTTCTTGTCCCCCCACCAGTAGATTCAACAATGACCATAGAATGGGGACGTATTTAAAAAAAATTAAGCAGAGTTATGGAAAAATATTCGTAGATCTAAATTCTACTACAAGGTGAAGATTTTGGATTTTGGAGCATTTTAAATATTTTGAATTAGAACGGGCTCACGAGGAAACCGATGTATCTCCAAATCTGCATGCTTTTCAGATGTGCAACGTTTCTGATCCCCAACACTTGAGGTAAGAACCAGCACTCTGATCTCACAGAACACATGTATTAGGTGTCTGTGGCGGCATGAAAATGGATCTTCAGGTTTGAAGAACATGTATCTGTCTCTTGCCTTAATTGTTGAATTGAGCATTGGCAAGGCACCTGGCTCTCCTTCCCTGCCTAAAGTGAACAGGAGTGGACTGCGGATTCGTTTTTATCTAAAAAGCAGTCCTCACTGGAAACCCCTCTCAGTCTGGACTCCAACTTTCGAGTTCTAGGGTTAGCCATCATGGGAGACTTCTTTAAATGTGCACACCAACTCTTCAATGATCTCAAGCTCCCTCCTAGTTTTTGATACTATTTTATCTCATAATTTGCCGTCTCAAAAAAAAAAATCTCAAAGGCAAATTGCATCCATTGCCATTTTATAGATTAGAAACTGAAAATTACATTTCATTTATCATTATTACTATGTATGTGCTTGCCGAGTTTATATATGAGTGCTGGTGCACATGCACATGCAACAGTACACGTGGAGATCAGAGGATACTTTTCAGAAGTTGGCTTCCTCCTTATACCATGGTTTCTGGGGGTTGAACTTGACCTATCAGTCTTTTGTGATAGGTAGAACCTTTACCTGCTGAGCAAGCTATCTATCTATCTATCTATCTATCTATCTATCTATCTATCTATCTATCCTATATAAGATCTATCTGTCTGTCCATCCACCCATATCCATCCATCTATGTGTCTGTCTGTCTATCTATCTATCTATCTATCTATCTATCTATCTATCTATCTTCCTATCTATCCATCCATCTATGTGTCTGTCTATCTATCTATCTATCTATCTATCTATCTATCTATCTATCTATCTATCTTCCTATCTATCCATCCATCTATCCATCTATATCTATCTATCTATCTATCTATCTATCTATCTATCTATCTATCCATCCATCCTATATAAGATCTATCTGTCTATCCATCTATATCTATCTATCTATCTATCTATCTATCTATCTATCTATCTATCTATCCATCCATCCTATATAAGATCTGTCTGTCCATCCACCCATATCATCTATCTGTCTGTCTGCCTGTCTGTCTGTCTATTCTATACAAGATCTATATGTCTGTCCATCCACCCATATCCATCTATCTATCTGTCTGTCTGTCTACTCTATATAAGATCTATATGTCTGTCCATCCACCCATATCCATCCATCTATCTGTCTGTCTATCTATCTATCTATCTATCTATCTATCTATCTATCTATCTATTAGAATTTGTTTTGTTATTTGTGCAAGGTAGGGTTATATAGCTCAGGCTGGCCTCAAACTTGCTATGTAGCTGAGGATGACCTAAAACTTTTGATCCTCTTGCTCCAGCTCCTAATCATTGGGATTGCTGCATCCATTCCTGTTCCTGTCCATGAGCTGCTAGGGGTCGAACCCAGGACTTCATGCATGGGAATGGAGCACTCCACCAACTGAACCACATCCCCTGCCTCTCACTTGGTTTTAAGTGATATTTTCTCTTTCCTAAGTCTTCAGGAATTAGGAGGAGACTGAGGAGGCAGAGAAGTGGCGAGAAACTGGGAATGGCTTTATGGAGGGAGATATGCATCCAGTTCATAGGAGGTTGAGTTCGGTTTTCGGTTGCTCACTGTGCGACCCTAGACAAGTCACTTCACAGCTACAAAGCTCAGGTTAGTCACCTTTGTGTCATGGGTCATAGAGTATCCAAGGAGATGCCGGGATTTGGAGACACAAGTGAATTATGGAGCCCTGTGAAAATGGAGAATGGACAGTTTTATTGCTCTGGTCATCAAGCCAGACTCCTACATTGATGCATACTGGATAGTGTCTGTGTGGTGATGTTCTGAGGAAGAAAGTAGGTCATTTTCTCTGTAATAACGAGGCAGTAACTCAAAATGTTAACAAAACAGTCGTTCCCTTTAAGGGCTATACCCACTGTGACTGATTCAAACAACCATGACCAAAGGCAGTGCTGAGATTGGATTCCAAGAGACTTGTGTGTGGAGTCAAGAAGACTTCATGGCTCGTAGACCGACCGCCTTGCTTTGTTACCTGGATCACAGGCAGATATGTTGTGTTACTGAGTCTCCTGCAGGGGAGTGGGCAGCAGAGGAGAGAGACATTGAGGCGCCCGTAGGTGGGATGCCATTGTAAGGTTGTGAATACTTGGAAGTGTCCCTTGATGATGAGTCTGTGTCAGGAAGATTTGTCTCCTGGCAGAAGGGAGCAGGCTGGGCTTAGCAAGCCTGCTGTCTTATAGGGTCAGATTTTCTCCAGCATTATAGACACCATCTTCCCAATCGTCCAGGTAATATCGGGGAGGCATGGCCACACTTTAGATAGAAGCATCAGATCTATCTGCAGCCAGCCATGTTTGTCTTGACTGCTGACGTTTTTGGCCTGTGTTTGTGCCATATGCTTTTGCGTTAGGCCCTCGAACTCATGGCTGTGACATTGGGCTTGAATACAGTAAGGTAATAAGAATGACGAGAAATGAGGGAGGGGATGGACAAGTGATTATTCAATCCATGATTTCTTTCTCACTCTGGGTTAATGGACCCTCCTGGTTTTTGTATGGTTTGGGGGCTGGATTTTGAACAGGGTCTCAGGAAGAAGGGAAAAATTTTGAATTGAAAGAAAGACATCACTTTTCCAAGAACCATAGCTTTTTTTGGGGGGTATAATTTTATCTTAAAAATTACATTTATTCATTTGTGTATGTGCTTGTCCACACATGGCACAGTGCTCACTGTAGAGGTCAGAGGACAACTTGTGGACGTCAGTTTGCTCCATCATGTGTGTCCTGAGGACTGAACCCAGTTCTTCAGGTTTGGCAACAAATGCCTTACCCACTGAGCCATCTCCCTGGCCCAGTAATAGATTTCCTGGTAGACTTATTTAGTAAAAGCCTACGTGGAAATGACTTCTAGAGGCTGACATTCTTGCACTGATCTACTAAAAAAAATATTTTTTTTCTCTGGGACTTAGATCCATAAGTTGTAAAGTGGACCTGTAAGCTTCCATTTTTTTTTTTTTTTTTTTTTTTTTTTTTTTGGCCGCTCTATGGGCTTGAAATGCTGGACACACCACGGGAATCCATGTCCTTACAGTCAGGACAGGTGGGCCTTACACACAGGGAGAAAATGACCACAGGAAGGTACTGAGGCATGCTTGGGGGCGTGGATCTGTTTTTCCACACCTTACTTTCTGTGGGGGAAGCACAGCTTACAGCTTCTGCAGAGTGTTCTCTTAGGACTGTTACTGTCTTCCATCGGTGCTGGCTCCGGCGGCGGCGGCAGACTGGGTTCTTATAGCGGAATACCTGCGCGGTGCTTTGAGTGCGCATTTTTTTTCTTAGCAGCGTGAGCGGTCTGCTCTGCTTTTCCGCGAGACCGAGAGTACTCTGGCCAGTTCCCTTTGCTCAGTGGCCCTCTGACAGATAGAGCCTATCCCAAGCTGCCCGCTTTAAGGGCCAGAGAGGAAGCTGTAGTTGCTGCAAGCTGAGCTGACTGTCCCTGCTGGGCAGAAAACCTAGAGTGATGAATGGGGCTGGATGAAGTCATCCTGCTCCGCCAATCAGGCTGCTCCAACGGAGCTAGGGGCCTCTGCGGATCCAGCTTGGCTGCCTGCTGCTCTGATGTACCTTTAGACAGAGGCTGTGAGTCTCTGGGAGTGGAGTTAGGGGTGTGTGAACAGCCCGCCCCTGGCTTCTGTGTAGGCCTCAGTCAGTCTGAATGTTATTGCAAGGTGAGTGGCTTCATGGGGGAGTCCCTTTCTTTTCGCCTTCTCCACTTGGCCGTGCCACTCAGCTCGGTGCCTCCAGCTCCTCCTCGCACAGGACCCCTGCTTCCATTTGAGTGCCTGCACCTTAACACCTGCCCCCACCAACCCACACCTTCGCCCTTCCTCCTGCCCCCGCACTGGCTCAGCACCTTCCAGGAGCCTTGGTCCACATGTGCTCCTTGGGTACCAGCTGGCAGTGATTGGGGCAGGGCCTCCACTCTGCATTCTCTCCCCCAGCAGGGGGAGCCTGGGTAGACCCACACTGCCCTTCTGAGACCAAGTACCAGGGGAGGGGAAGTGAACTGACTGGGTCTCATGGGCATGTGGCAATATTGACTGCCTGCTTCCCCAACTGGCTGGGAACCCTAGGGTTTTTTCCTCCATTGCCAAAGGCACCAGGGGGCCCTCTGGAGAGTGGAAGTGGGTCTCATTCTCCTGGCCTTCCTTCCAGAGGGGTGGCATCCTCTTTGTGGGTGGACATTTGTGACTCTGCCTTTTCTCCCTGGATGGTGCTGCTGCTCCCCAGGCCAAGCCGGGATCATGGATCCGGCCGACATGGCGACGGCAAAGGTAGGATGGAAATGCTGCCGGCCGCACTGTGCGTAAGTGGTTTCACTCTGCGAGTTCCGCCTTTGGTTCACTTTCTCTTCCCCCCCACTTCTCCCTCAGCCCAGCACTCAGGAGCAGTCAGGACTGTGTCAGGAGAGGGAAATGACCTCAGGAGAGGGGAGGGGTGTGTCTTGTGCTACACAGCACACCCACCTCCTCTTATCAATGCATTAGACCTGTGAATGGAGGAGGATAGGAGTGTTTGCCTGGACTCACTTTCCATGTCTTTTTTTTTTTTTTCTTTAGCTATTCTCTGTTTTGTTTACCTTCATCCTGTCTGCTTTTGGCTCTCCTGTTCCCTGTCTTCCTCCTCTGCCTCTTCCCCACTCTCCTGATCCACGGGCTCGTCCAGACAGTCTCTCAACTTCTGTGTTCTTCCCCTTGCTCTTGTGTGAGGGCTGGGTGGGGTGTTGTGGGCTGGACAGCCTTAGGAGTGGAGACAGCTCATCCTGCAGCAGCAGACAGTGGCCTTGGGACTGGTGAGGCCTTGGTGCTTGAGTGACAGTCGCTTTCCCCTCCCCAAGCTCCTGAAGGGGAACAGTGGCTGGGTGCTGTGCCTGTGGTCTCAGATACACCAGAGGGCGTTGTTGAGTAGCGTTCTTATTCTGGATGCTGCTGGCAACTAGAATTCTGCTTTTCTGTTTATTTGTCCAAGCAAGGAGCCCGAGCCATTGGTGGTAGATGGGCACTGGAGGAGGCAAGTCACAACAGCCCTTCCCCAGCCCCTGTCCTGTGTACAAGGAGACACCTGTACTGTGGCCTATGCTGGGGGGGCCTCGCTGTTTGGCCAGAGGGCTGAGTCTCCATTCTTACAGAGGTGGAAGACAGGAGGAGGCTCAGACTTCTGGAGCAGATTGGGTTCCCTGCGATGTGTATGGGAGAGAGTGTGCGAATGGAGGTCCAAGCAGCCAGGATGCTGAAAGCAGACCTGTCTGGACGGGTCGCTCGGAATCGTCGGCTTGAGTGATTCTTCCATTCCTCTATGCTGTGCGATTGGAAGCAAGTTACTTAACCTCTCTGAGCTTTCACCTTTTAGCCTATATGAAGGTGAAAACGACATTTATCTGTTGTTTACGTCAGATGAAATCTGTTGCACATTTGAGGAGGAGCAAGGGAAAGAACAGATCACCCAGGACTGCTTCTCTCCTTCCCTACTTTCACGAATACTAAAATAACCAATCAATACATGGGATGGCATAAGGGGCTGGGCCATGTCCCTCCTTGGCAGTGTGCATTGGCTGTTATGAGAACAGGCATCTGGGCTGTGTTTGGATCCGAAAGAGTTTGCTGTAAGCAGTTTGTTGTCTGGCTGGGATGCCGCTGTCCACGATTTGTGTGATGCTGAGGCCAGAGATCTAGCTCTTGAGGCTGTAAGTGGTTTGTCATCAACCTGCCAGCTATTAGGGCATGGAGGTGGGGTAACGTCTAGGCAAGGCATGGCATGGGAGTGGCACTGGAGAGTTCCGGAGTGAGTTTGGAGACATGCGGTCATGCTGTGTCTTTATTTGCATGTGGGGGCAGAAACATACACAGCCCTGTTTTTCTATACCTTAGCCTAGACCTCAGGTCATTTCCGGTCACCTGCCGTAGAACCAGAACTCAGCTGGATCATTCCTGAGGTTAGCCTTTGCTCTCAGGTCCTGGACCACGAAGTTGCTGGAACTGAAACTATTCAATCTGAGGACTTCTTTAACCCTCTCTGATCCAAACAGTTATTTCCGGCATCTTTCATCTTGGCTCGTGAACCATCGAGCCATGAATTGACATATGAGTACAAGGCCCATGAGCCTCCTGCACTCCTAGGCGGGACTTTGCACAGTATAACCTGTGGGGTGTTATGAAGACATCACCTGTGGTTTCCACCGGCTCTGCAGAGAGCTTATAACTCAAAGCTGGGGAATCTCGAGCTGATTCAAGATGCTTCTATAAAGGGGTTGATTGGATAGACCAGGCAGAAAGCCTGAAGCCCAGATACAAAGAGCCTATGTTATGACTGGATGCCCTGGGCCCACGAGAGTGTAAAAAACCTCCAAATAGCTGAGTAAAAATTCCTCTTGTGACTCAGAGGTCCAAATACATGTAAATGCTCCTCCCTCTTACCTTAGCCCTCCCTGCTTTATTTCTGAGTTTCTGCTTTCAGAATTTGCCCCAGCTCTAACGCACAGAGAGAGCTACGTTGCTACAGAAAGAAATAGCTTTTTGAGGAGGCGTGGCCAGTCCCGATGACAGCATCCTTATTTGACTCTGTTCACTTCCTGGAGGAGGGCTTGGAGGTGTGGCTTCACTTCCGGCAGTCTGGATTCTGAGACTCCCTTCTTGTGACACTGCCTGTTTCGTTTCTTTAAGGTTCCAGTTTAAGGTGGAGGTGTCTCATGCCTTTATCTGTAAAGGTGTGTTTACAGACAGGTTTTTGATCTCTTGAGATGAGAGACTAGAAGCATTTATGGGTCCTTCATTCGGGGAAGGTATTTCAGAGAAGAATAGCACATGGTCCTGGGGGTGGGTGGGCACTCACTAGTTTTTGGGGAAGGCAGGTAAGTAAGCCGATTATGACAAAACAAGATAATGGCAGCCAGCTGGGCATGTTGGCGTACTTTTCATCCCAGTACTTGGGAAGCAGAGGCAGGTGGATCTCTGTGAGTTCAAGGCTGGTCTGGTCTTCATAGAGACTTCCAGAACAGCCAGAACTACAGACTAGAGAAACCCTGTTGTAAAAGCCGAAGCAACCACAACAAAGAAAAGCAAACACAAAACAAAAAGCAAGCGATGAGGGCCAGAAGAGAAATGGCTGTCCCTGGGGGAGCACAGAAGTACTTTTTGATTGGGCAGGCTGGGAAGGAGGTGGTCAGGAAAGTGGTGATGTGCTACATCATGGTGGATACAGCTATGACTGGGGGTACGACTGGGGGTACACGTTTTTGAGTGCAGATGCTAGCACATCCATCCTCTATTTCTGGGAGCTTGAGCAAGTTACCGTGGCTTTTGCTGGTCTGTTTCTTTGTGAATAACGACATTCAGACTGTAGAGCTGCCATGGGGATTCAAGGACACTGCTGAGTTCAGGTTGATAGTCACAATGGAAGCTGCTCACGGACACCTTCTCAACAGCAGAGAGGCAGGTGTCTCCATGGTTGGGCTTTAGCATGTGTGCAGAAGTCAGGGCTGAAGAGTAAATGAGAAATGCAAACACGGAGTAGAAATGTTGGATGTTCACTAATGGCCACTGCTCATGGATGCGCTCTCTCTCTCTCTCTCTCTCTCTCTCTCTCTCTCTCTCTCTGTCTCCCAGAGTAGAAAATGTATTTTATTGCTTTTTGGGACTGAAAATGCAGTTTTTTTTCCTTTTTTAAAAAAATTAATCATTCCATTAGTTGACATCTCAAATGATATCCCACTTCCCAGTTACCCCTTCACCAGCCCCCATTCCCACATCTGCCCTCCCCCTCCCCCTTGCCTGTATGGGAGTCCCCCCTCCCCTTTGCCTGTATGAGAGTGCTCCCCCACCCACCCACACTTTCCCACCCCACCTCTACAGCATCCTCCTAAGCTGGGGTATCAAGCCTCTCTGGGACCAAGGGCCTCTCCTCCCGTTGTAAGGCAAGGCCATCCTCTGCTACCTATGTATCTGGGGCCATGGATCCCTCCAGGTACAGTCCTTGACTCTGGGAGAGCTAAGTGGTCAGGCCAGCCTATATTAATCTTCTAATGTGGATGCAGTCCCCCTCCTCTCCCATGGAGGCCTTCTAAACAGCAGAGGGACACAGCAAGCAGGTGTCCCCATGGTTGGGGTTTAGCATGTGTGTAGAAGTCAAAGTTGAAGACTAAATGAGAAATACAAGTACAGAATAGAAATGTTCCAAGAGCCTCATAAGATCCTGAGATAGCCAAAATACTAGGGATAGGAACTCTGAGCTATCATCAGACCTGCTTAGGAGCAAGACCCTCCCACTCCCTGGTAGAAAAACGGGATTGTTTCCTTATTTTGCTCCAGTCTTGATATTTTATTTACATACCAATGGAATTTTCTTTTGAGGTACATAGCCCAGGGTATCCTGAAACTCAGTATGTACTTCAGACTAGTCTTATATTCAAAATAATCTCTCCACCTTAGTCTAGCCATTGCTAGGATTATAGGCATGAACCATCATGCCGGCTCATTTTATTTTATTTTTTAACATGTTGCTCTTTCTGTTTTAGGGCAGGAAGTCCTTGAGGACTGAGCTTTATGGGCTTTGTTTGTTTGTTTGTTTTTGTTTATTGAGATAGGGCTTCTCTGTGTAGCCCTGGCTGTCCTGGAACTCACCTTGTAGAGCAGGTTAGCCTTGAACTCATAGAGGTCCACCTGTCTCCACCTACTGAGTGCTGGAGTTAAAGGTGGGCACTACCATGGTCCATTGAGTATTATGCTTTTTGCTTTAAGTCTACAGAGTTTCTGGCATCTTCTGCTTTCCACAGGAAAAGATATACTATTCAATATAGTTGGGTTAAAGGTAAAGACCAAGTGGGAGAGAGTACAGCTGCAGATAGAAAGAGGAGGACTCACGGGTAACAAACAGAGGCAGAAGAGAAATTTAGCCATGGTTTGGACCTAGGGTTGACTGGGCTTTACAGTCTAATTAAATGGGAGACGAGAGGGAAAGAACGGAAGGCGAGGTCTCCGTCTCTCAGTGGATATCTTGATAATGATGCTGCCATTCATTGAAGTATTACATCAGGTTGGAGTCAGGAGGTGTAGACCTGGAGTGAGACAGTTTGAGTGCCATGAGCCATCTAGGTTAAGCTGTTCAGGAACAATGGAACCTGTGTCTGAGGTCAAGGGAGTGGTTGTAGATGGCTCACATAAACTTGGGTGGCCATCAACATTACCTCCGAGGCATTCTTAAAGCATTCATGTCTCATTGGGAACCTCTGTGACCCAGATGGCATTAAAGCACAGAGATTTTCAGAAGACCCCGTCTCAGTTCTCAGGCACCTGTAGCTGATCACGAGGCCTCTGAGTCACACAGGGAGACATTTCCAGATGTTTTTTTGAATCCACGAAGGGCAACCATGCTAAGATATAAAATGACCACTGCCCCTACTTACACTTAAAAAGTAATTTAACATGAAATTAAAAAGGAGGTACTGTTGAAAATTAAAGAATTAAATATATCGATCCTTTTGAAATTTATTGTGTTTCCCTAACTATTCCTAAGCTCTCCATGGGTTCATGTACAACCTCCAGCATGGGGAAAAGGTGTAGGGTGGATACCTTTAATCCTAGCACTTGGGAGGCAGAAGCAGGAGCATTTCTATGAGTTTGAAGCTGACCAGTGCAGCCAAGGCTACACTTTGAGACCCTGTCTCAAACTAAACCAAACCAAACCAAAGTCATGATCCAAACCAGCATTTGGGTGCCCTTGAACCATTAAATATGGCCAGTGGTATAATATAAGAGGCTACAGGTTCATTTACTAAGATTGCTAACCACAAGACAGAAGAAGCTGAACTACTAACTTCCTTGTAGCAGGCTGGTCTGATGTCTTTTGGGATGGTGAAAGAGTCTATGCAGTATCAGAACCCTTAGGTGGTTCTAACCACCGCCAACACACGCCACTGGCTGCCTTCTCAGTCCTGGGCAGAAATAAGAAAATATCCCGAAGGTAGAAAGAAAGAAATTTCAAAATCCATACTCATTCAATTCAGTCTGCGGTATCCCAAGAAGCCAGTGTTTATTGTCAGTGATGGCAGCAGAACGCATTAACAAGCACAATTTCTGGACCTGCCACGGAAGTAGGAAAATGCCTATCTCAGTAAGGGATGTCAACAAATACTGGATACCCTTTTTTGGCCAGCGCTCTCGAACAAAGACCAGACTAATGGAGAAATAATTGTCACAAACTGACTTAGTGTAGGGTAGCTGAGCGGACCACCATGAGTCCTCAGCTGATAAATTAGCGTCATGTTTACAAACTGTGTCCATTTTGAAAGACACAGGGAATATGTCTTAATAGATAGGCCTCTCCCTGGGAACTTTTGTTTCAAGCTTTGTTACTCAGTTAAAGCTGTGTCTTATCCTTTTGTTAAAGTTCAAGGAGGCCGTCTTTGCAATGTTATGCTGTGCCTGAGTCCCGAGCATAGCATCCATTCAGTGAATGCTGACCTAATAAATACCACGGCACCGAAAAGACACAAAAATACCTAGGTTCCTGGTAAATACTTAATGCTGCGGGAATACTATTAAACAGTTGTTCTGTTGTATCGTTTAAGGCAGTACAGGTCTGTGACAATCGCATAACAGGAGAAACTTGGAAAAGGTAGAGACAACGCGTGTCAGGAAGTAGAGCAGGGGGCAGTTGGCCCTTCTGGCACATGATGGTGGATCTGGGGACACTGGTTAGAAATCTCCATGGAGGTTGGGAAGCTTCATCACCTACTTACTCCATATGTGTTATGAACTGCCAAGAGCCTGGTGCCACTGCCCTTTTGAGTAGGTGAAGGGTCTGAGGCTTAGAGAAATAAGCAAGCTTTCTTAAAGGGCACTTGGCTGTGAGGTATGGATGTGGACTGAAGTCTGATTCTAGAATCTGGTTGCTAAATCTGGTATACTTCCCTGGGACTAAGGTGAGTCTGGGGTCTGTTAGCTTACAGGCAATTCCATCAGGCTTCTCCCAGGAACCTAGCAACACCTTAAGGTCATCATCTGCAAGATGCACCAGGTGTGGGCTGGATATAAAAGGACTGCTCGCCACCTCAGCGCTCTCTCTCTCGCTCTCTCTCTCTCTCTCTCTCTCTCTCTCTCTCTCTCTCTCTCCCTTCCCCCACCCTCTCTTCCACCTCCAGTGCCTTCTCTTTCACCCTTTCCTTCTCTGTGGCCCCCTCTTCTCTACCCTCATGACTCTGCTCCTGTCTGTCTGTCCCTACCCTTTTTTCCAGGTCCTCACTCCTCTCCCTTCCCCCAGTAAATCCCCCTTTTACCAGTTCTGTTACATAAGTAAGTCAGGGCATGGGCCCCAAAGGTGTCTGCTCACTGCGTTATATTTCATAAGAAGGTCAGTTGAGAATGTGCCCCTCGAGGTTGGTTTTAAGAACAAGCCACTTCTCTGTCAACAAGAGATTCCTTCACCATATCCTTGGACTGTGGAAATGAGTAACACTCAATTTATTTGTCATTCTCGCTCATGTATCTTAATTAAAAAGAACTCCTCACATGGGTAGGAGAGCAGGCAGCTGTTGTGTGTGGGTGGATAGGTGTTCCCTCCCTAGGGAATCAGAGTCTGTGAGGCCCTACCTGACTTCTAACTGTGATTCACCTGGAGGTTCTCCTGAGCGTAGAGGAGCAGCAGGCTAGTAGAAACCTGCCTGGTTCTTCCTTCTGACATGGGACACGTGTGTTTCTTCTGTGTGTATAGCTACAATGGTGAAGGGAGGCCAGCGTCTCTTTCTTTGGTGGTGGGGTAGGGTTTCTGTGGCGAGTCTGATGACCAGGTTCCGGCCTTCTTGGAGCTGCCCTCTGTCCATGGGGAGAAGAGGTCTTATGAGCCAAGACATGGGGATATGTTTGGCATGCACATAAACCAACCTCGAGGTAACAGGTGGGCCTTTGGGAAGTGGGAGAGGTTTTGGAAGGGGATGAGAATGTGGGATGGATCCTCTTGGGTGTGGCATGGGGTCCTCTTTGAGAGTTCCTCTGACAGAACTGGTGACATTCTTGTGTCCATCAAGCCAGTTTCCTTGGAAGGGGAATGCCAGGCTGGGTGTCACGGCTTACCCTTTTAATCTCAGTACTCAGGAAACAGAAGTAGGAAGATAACCTCAAGGCTAGCCTGGGCTACAAAGTAATACCTTCCTTGTCTTCAAAAACCAAAAAACCAAAAACTAAAACAAAAGAAGATAAAACAAAACAAACAAACAAACAAACAAACAAACAAACAAAAAACCCCAGCTATGTCAAGAGCAGGGAAGAGGAGTAGCTTAGCTGGGTTCTCAGCCTGCACGGGTGTAGCAGATCATCTCTTCGTCACCAGGCAAGAGAAGGTCCGAGGCTAGAGAGGGCAGAAGTCCTGCAGTCCTAGGTATCCCTTTAACTTTTAGCTTTTCCCATTTTTACCAATGACTACTGTCTTGGTTATTTTTTCTACTGCTGCGAAGAGACACCATGACCAAAACAACTAATAAATAGAGAGTTCATTGGGAGCTTTTTTACATTTTCAAAGGGTTGAAGTCTACAATCATCATGAAGTGGAGCATGGCCTCAAGACAGGTAGGCGCTGGAGCGACAACTGAGAACTTTTACATCTGATCCACAAGTATGAGGCAGAAAGAAACACCAGAAGAAAGAGAGCTAACTGGGAATGATGTAGGATTTTAAAAGCTCAAAGTCCACTCTGATGACGCACCTCTTCTAACAAGGCCACACCCCTTAATCCTTCCCAAACAGTCCACCAACTGGGGACCAAATATTCAAATATGTGAGCCTATAGGGGCCCTTCTCATTTCAACTTTCGTAACAGTTTTTCTTGAACTTGCTCAGGAGCCTAGTCCCATGATACCCTCAGATCTACCAGTGACCAGGTCTCCTGTGTAAAGTGGTATGCTTGGATATAAATGTACTCATACTATGTCATATCTAGGCTGCTTACAGTACCTGATGCAATGTGAACACCATGTACAGTTGTTCTGTTGTATTGTTTGAGGAAGTGAAGTCTGAGCTCGTTCTGTAAACATGCAGCTTTTTCTGGGAATGTTGTATCCAAGGTTGATGGAGTCCTGTATGCTGGACCTGTGAGGCAGAGGACCTGGTGTGCACTCACCCAGGAGCCAGTGATAGCTGGTAATGTTGTGAAAAGAACTGGACAACACCAAACCCTGGTTTCTCCTTTGAACAAATGTTAACCCTTTCCTGTTTAGCTGTTCAATATTGGAAACTCTTCTGGGTCACAGTGAGGTTCACAAGACACTATGTCTGCACCCCTCACCGGGGTGGTCGGAGTGGTTGGTTGCCTGTCCTTGGCATTCCGGTCCTGCTTTCCCTTTTCTGGGGGCAGGATGGAAGCTGGAGTTGATTGGAGTCTGGTTTTGGCTCTGATCCTGCTGTTGTTGCCTGAAGGAACATTCTGGATTAACAGATTGTGAAGGGGAAGCAGAGACGAAAGTGATTTTTTTGTCTTTTTTTTTCTGAAGAAAAAAGAAAAGATTCAACTTCAAGACCTTCTGTGAATCCTTAGGGTCACAGAGATAGAAGGAAACACGGACACAAAAAGCCTGGCTTACTCTGCCCATAGGTCTATTGACCTCTCCCAGCTTTGTGCAAGGTATTAGCTCCCTCCCTGGACTGTGGAGCTAGAGGGCTGGACTGTGCACCAAGGGTACTAAGGACAAGGGGGCTGCTCAGGAGGCTCCAGGCTTGGGAGCTGACACAGATGGACAGACCAGAAGGCAAGGCCAATGCCTACAGCCCACACTGTCACCCCAGAGTCTGTGACTAATAGTGGCAGAGGGTGGGGAGTGGTGAGGCAGGGAGGAGGAGGGTAGAAGGGGAGGAACAGGGAAGTGGTAGGGAGCACCTGATCAGTGCAGTCCTGGCCATCTGCCGGCCCCTCACACAGCCCTATTGACTACAATTTGGAGTTTGGAAGAGGATTCTGGCTAGGGGATGAGGAGAGGCTTGTTGTTGAAATGGAGTGTTTGGGAGGCTGCGCTCCCCCCCCCCCCCAAGCGTTCCTCTCTTGCTTGCTTCCTGACCTCCAAAAATGCTCCTTAAATATAACACTCTCAGCGCCTGATGACTCTCCTGCCTGAGCTCGGAGCTTTGATTCCCCAGCGTGTGACTGCAGCACCGCTCTGCCCCAGTTTTGCCAGCAACTAGAGGCTTGCCAGTCTGACTGCCAGGCTGCTGCAGCTAGGTTTGCTGCCCTGGAGAAGGAATGGGCAGAGGAACCGTGGCCAGAGTCTGAGATACAGGGAGGGCCTCAGGGATCTGGCCATCCATTTTCTGCTCCAGATACAGAACTATTTGCTTGGAGTGACTTAGCAAGGTCAGGAGGAGGCCCAAGCCTCTGCTGTTGGGGAAGAACCCCCACTGGGGAGGTGAAGTTTAAAATCTTGGATTCTCCCTTGAGTTACTCTAGTTGGCCAAATCCTTCCGTGGACCCTGACTTTCGAGTATACGGTTTCTGGACTTGCTTTGGTCAAGAGTCCTGGGTGTGTGGAAGTGGTCTGTTCCAGCTGAATGTGACCTCTGTTACTTTTCCAGGCCCTATCTGTGGATGAGGCAAGAAACTCCAGTCATTGTTTTTGTTGGGTAAGACAGTATACAGCACCAGGGGCTTGGAGGAGACCAAGACTCCGAATAAAATAAAATAAAATAAAATCAAGGCAGGTGAAATAAACTTTTTAACTAAGTAAAGTCTAGAGCTAAGTAAAGTTTAGAGGTTTTTAATTAACTAAAGTTTAGAAGAATCACCCTAGGGAACTTAGAATAACACAAACCAACTGTATGTTGACCCAATGGGAATCTATGAGCCACAGCCCCAAACAAGTTCTGAAACACGAATAATATAAAATGAAACACGGTCATGGTCAGACCTTGCCCCATATCAGAGAAGATGGGCGTAGCAGTGGGCTCTGGTTACTCTGTTACCCTAAGCTTGTTTTCACAGGCATCGGGCAGGGTATTTACAAGAGACATAGATACAAGAGGGTCTTTAAAAGAGACCTAAAATAATGACAAACAGGAAAAAAAAAGCCACTTCTCAGGGTCATAGTCTGATTTGGGGAGAGAAAAAGACAATATTTAGATTAGGCCTAAAGCATAGAGAAGAGCAAGTGAGTTTCTGTCTGCTGGTCTGGTTCCCCTGACCAGCTTTTCCAAGGACTTGTTACTCTGTTGCTTGCTCCTTTGTTCAACATCAAGGCTTAGATTAGTTTTTATTGTGTGGATATGAGTTTTATGTATTCTTTGTGTGTTTACAGACCGACAGACAAAGATCTTCACTGACTCCCTTTCTTGTCCAGCCTTGTGTTTCTGAGGTTTATCCCTCTGTTGTATACTACAGTGCTGTGCATCTTCAATGCCATTTACCATTCTACTTGACAATGCTCTTCAGGCAGGGTCTTCCTTGTTGCACGCTGCCTGTTTAGCCTTATACATTTCACCTTCGCCAGAGTATTTATGGGGCAGGGATACACTTGTTCAGCCTCTCCTGTCATTCAGGAGTTGAGCCAATATGCCCTTCCACTCGCTCTTTCTCAATACTTGATATCGTTTGGTGTTAAAATTTTGGCCAGCCAGGTCCAAGCACTCAGGAGGCAGAGGCAGAGGCAGGGGGATCTCTGAGTTTGAGGCCAGCGTAGGCTACAAAATGGGTTCCAGGTCGGCCAGAGCAACACAGTGAGACCCTGCCTTAAAATAAATAGACAAATCAGCAAGCAAGGAAACAAACAAATAAAATAAATAAATAAAAATTTGACTCATCAGTTGGTCTGAAGCAGCATTCCGAATTTGTATTTTCCAAGTCCTCATAAAGGTGAGGACGGCTTCATATGTTTGTTACTTCCTCTTCCGAAAGCCCTTATTCCAACTTTTTTGCCTAGTTCCCTTATGTTTACCTCTCATGGACTTTTGGGAATTTTTAGTAAACCTCCGAACAGTCCGTTTCTCAATATATATTGTGTGTATTTTCTCCTGGCAAGACATTTGTGCCCTCCTTCCCCCAACTTTCCTTTCAGTGACTAGAAGTTGGTCATTTTAAATGTATAATTGTTTTCTTTTGCAGGGTGTGTGTGTGTGTGTGTGTGTGTGTGTGTGTGTGAGAGAGAGAGAGAGGAGAGAGACAGAGACAGAGACAGAGACAGAGACAGACAGACAGAGAGAGACAGATAGAGAGGGACAGACAAAGGGGGAGGGAGGGAAGGAGAGAGGGAGGGAGAGAGGGAGGGAGAGAGGGAGGGAGAGAGGGAGGGAGAGAGGGAGAGAGAGGTAGACAGACAGAGACAGACAGAGACAGATAGAGGGGGGAGGGAGGGAAGGAGAGAGGGAGGGAGGGAGGTGGGGAGAGAGAGAGAGAGAGAGAGAGAGAGAGAGAGAGAGAGAGAGAGAGAGAGAGAATGGATTGTTTGTTTAGGAGATTTTTTTAGACTAATTATTGAGTTGATAGGACTTTGAGGACCTTTTGTTTTGTTTTGTTTTGTTTTGTTTGTTTTGTTGTTGTTGTCCTTTGTCACAGGTCAAGGATTAGGACTGTCCTGAATCCTAATAAAGGAATCATTAGGGTGAGATGTGACCAAATAGAGGCCTGGGGGCACCTACTGTACCAGAAAAGTGAGGTGTTGCCAAGCAGGGGCCAGGTGGGCAAGGACACTGTGTTAAAGTTCCCTTTGGAGCCTCACTCCTAGTGGGCTTTTCCCGTTTCTCTCTGTGCTTTGAGGCCATGATACTGAAGCCCAGGATTGTTTGTTTCTGCCATCACTCAGTGTTTGAACTTTCCATATTCCTAACTTTTGGAGTTTTACCAATACCACAGGCATTTTAAAATAATTTCCTTTTGACTTTCTGTGTTTCGGCCTGTATGGTCATCTTGCGAGATAAAGGAGTCTTCGGAGCGTAGTCTTCTTTAAAATAATTTATGCCCTTCCTGAAACTTGAATATCATGGAGCAGTCAGCCTGCAGAGAGGCAGGCGGCATCTGGGGAAGGCGTGCACTCCTTCTGTGAACTTGTACCAGAGTGCTCCATTTCCCAGGGAGGGAACTGCTCTCAGGGTACAGAGTGCTACAGAAAGGCAGGCAAGTCCGAAAGATGAGCATTTATCTATCTCTCAAGGTCTCCATGATTCATTTACATCAGGGGTATGCCGTGTTCCCTGTCTCGTCAGCCATGTTTGGACTCTTTATGGACTGAAAAGCATAGCGTTGGTTTCTGGAGCACTAAGAAAAATCTGTGATCCACAGCCAAGGGGAATCTGTGGATGACTGTCACCCATCCCAGGCTCCCATGTCACACACACTGGCACTCAGCATTCTCAGTAATGAAGAGGTTGCCTTGGCTTAGAGTCTCCATTCTTATTGGCTATACTTTATGGCTTGGCTACATGAGCTCTTTTAAACCAGCACATCTGAGAGAAAAGATGTGTGTGTGTGTGTGTGTGTGTGTGTGTGTGTGTGTGCCTTTGTGTTCTTACATGCTTATCTGTCATTCATATGTAAAACCACATGTTAAGGAGCTTCCTCTGTCATTTTTCTTTCTTTTTTCTTCTTCTATTTTAAAAGATTTATTTATTATATATGAGTACACTGTTGCTGTCTTCAGATACACTGGAAGAGGGCATCGGATCCCATTTCAGACGGTTGTGAGCCACCATGTGGTTGCTGGGAATTGAACTCAGCACCTCTGGAAGAGCAGTCAGTGTTCTTAACCACTGACCCATCTCTCCAGGCCCCTCCCCCGTTCCCCTCCTGTCATTTTCTACTTCAGTTTTTGAGGCAGTTTCTCACTGGACCTGGAGCTCATTGATTGGTGATCTGGCCAGCCAACTCAGGGATCTGCTGGCCTCCATCGCCCCGAGCCCCCAGCACTGGGGTTCCAATATGAACTTCTGTCCTATAGGTTTCTGCTTGGAAGGGGTTTCCAAGGTTCTTGGTTTCTTTCTCCATGGAGCCAAGTCCTTGCCTTGAGACTTTTTTAAATAAACATGCACAGGGATTGGGCTTGAAGTTTGACACGATTATGTTTATATCCCAAAGTTGCATCTTCCTGGATGGTTGGCATCAGGCATACCAAGATGCTTCCCTTGTTATTGCTCTGCTGTACCGTGTGAAACACAACCCTGGCCAAAACCTCAGAGTGTGCATGCACAACCACAAGTTTGTACCTACCACACCTAGCTCAACAGCCGGCACCTCAGGCCCTCCACATACTCATGTTAGTAGTTGTTAAAGAAGGTTTCTATGGAGTTTCCCAAAGTAGCTGATGGCCAAAGGCCAAAGAACTTTAACTTTTCCAGAGAGTAATGTTTGGGGTACTATGGTCTGATGCCGAAGTGTCCCCCATGATTGGAGCAGTTAGGACTAATGAGATGATTGACATCTATATAGAGGACTATCAGTGACATTAGCCCAGAGGCTAGATCGTGGGAATTTGGATCACATTACCAAGACGTGAAGAAAATTCATTCAGTGCACCTTGGGAATCTGGTATACCTCATCAATTCCTGTGCTGAATGTATGGCCTGGACACAGGCCCAAGGATCCTTAAAAAAACACAGTTGGCAATGTCTTTTAGAAGTCCTAGTGGCATTTGAGCATCACCTGGTGTGGGGCTGTGCATGGAGAGGAATTCCACAGCTCTTTGGCTATCATATCCCTGAAACGGATCCTAGATCAGGGTCCTAGAGAGTGTTTCTTCTGTGTTAGTCAAATGTTGGAGGGAGACAGCGATGATTTGAGTGTCAAATAGAATGAGGGTGGTGGGCTATGAGCAGGGCACTCACCAGGACAGTTCCCAATGGGATTGCATGTCTCTGTTCGTTGAGAGCGATACCTTAGAGAGTTGAGCTTGGTGATGTGTATTTGGCCCAGGCGTGCCTGTAGTGTTTCGGGCCAGTTTTAGCGGAAAGGCTTATTATGGTTCAGCTGAAGGTTGCTATTTCATAATTAATCTCCTCTTTGTTCTCTTTCACTCGCCCGCATTACTGACCCAGATAATGGATAATATGGGGAAGGCCAGAAAGGAGCGAGTGATACAGCCGGAGGAGAAGCCGTTGGTGTGAGAACCTCCAACCAGAGTTGATTTGGGGAGCCACAGGCATTTCCCCCACTTCAAATTCATTGTCCACGTTTCCCCCCCTCACTTAGTGTTATTCCTGGAGTACCTAAGTCTGTTTGCTTCTTGGGTTGGTGATGATGCGTTAAGTCCTAAGCCAGGCCAGGCTGTTGGAGCCACCTTGATAGGATTCTTGACCTCAGGTGACTGAAAGGCTGCTTTGCCACTCAGAACTGCTCACCACATGCCCTGGTCATGTGGGCAATGTCCCCAGTAGGGGAAAAGAACTGTGAGTTCTCTGTGCTCAGAACTAACTGCTTGGGAGCTCAGAGCCTGCTGACTATCCCAGCTTGCTTCCTTAGGAACTGACAGTTCTACTTAAGGTGGTCTTGAGCAGCCTGTCACGGGATAATACACTAACTAGGATTTTCAGGTGTGCTCAGCTGAGGAATCCTGAAGTTGTCCACGACCCCTTCCCTGCCAAGGGTGTGACCTATTAACTCACCTGGTTAATCTTGCTGGGGGCCTGTGACACTAGTGACTATATCCCTCTTCAGGGGGTGGTTTTTTTGTTTTGTCTCTTGCTTCTTTCTTCCTGGTACCGCATTCCTCCATGCAGCACACAGATCCCTGTCATCCCTGGTGATCTGTCCCATTCTGGGACAAAACATGTGCTGTGTCTTTAAATGGGCGGAAGTGGCTGGTGGTGCTTTGCTTGGGTACTGCATTGATTAGGAGATTACATGGAGCTGCCGCCTGGGGGAGGAGAGTGCAGGTTCTGCTAGGTCGGTGCTTGATCCTTCCTGCACTCCCTGCCTTTCCTTCCCAAGGCTGGCTGCTCACTGCCGGTAGGAGGTGAGGGTGGGTGGCTGGCGGCCAGCCTGACTGTGGATGCAACTCCAGGGCTCGCTCTGTTCAGGCTTACCAGAGTACCCATCCTCATCAGAGACTGGCAGTGGCGGCAACAGCCAGGGCAGCCGGCTCCAGCCTGGGGCTGGATTTGCCCAAGCTGCCCTTGGCCTCTGAGCCCAGCTAAGAGCTGGGAGAAGGGCAGTGGGAAGAGAAGCAGCAGGATCTCTCTCTCTCTCTCTCTCTCTCTCTCTCTCTCTCTCTCTCTCTCTCTCTCTCTTTCTCTCTCTCTCTTTCAAGTCACACTATATGGGATTCTGTTCCTTTGGGACTTCGTCATCTTTTCCACTATGTCCTGGGACCTCTGGAGCTGTGACAGGGATGCTAAGGACACGGTCAGTGGATTCTCGTGACTGTACTAATGAAAGGATTCAAGCTCTCCTGGTAAGTGAAGGATGGATAAGCTCGACCTCTTCCGTCTCTCCTCACCTGTGTGTTCCACCAGCCCCCTTCAGAGGTCTCCTTGAGACAGGCCTGCCTCACTGGGTGGGGGGCAGCAAGGTGTCGAGGCAGGGATGACAAACCCTGAAGTTAGAATACCTGGCTCAGCGAGCACCCACGGGGCTTTGGTATTTTCTCACCCAGCCATGTTCTCTGCGGTCAGGGGTTTGTAGAAGTTGGGAGGCTGTGGAATCTCGAATCTCACAGAATCGGAAAAGAGCCTCCAACTTTGAGGGGTCGGGTGGTTGTACACAGAGATGGAACTTTATACAAAGGTGCTTTCCTCTGTCTTGCACTTGTTCTGGGTTGGGGGCCTTGACTGTTTCCCCAGGGAGCGGTTTTTCCTTGTCATCACCAGGGGTGGGGGGGTGGGAGGGGTGTTCGTCACAGCCGAGGCAACCTCTGACTTCTCTGGGCAGCTTCTCCCTAAGGAGCGAGTGATAGGGGCTTGGCCCCATCTTCCAGGATGCCTGGCTAAGGAAGAGTGGACATGTGCCTTGGGGCTTTGCAAGTGTTGACTCTTGCTGGGATTAATATGGGGCATGAGAAGAACTTCTGCTTTGGAGTGTGTGGGGATAGTTGCATTCTAGCTGCAGCCGTAGGCAGAGTATTTTTACCTTCTATTTTAAAAATAAAACCCTTACTGTTCCCTCTTCTCCTTTGATCCACCGAGGACCAGATGGGTGGGGGGAACTGGCTTTTTTGTCGGCTTGAGAAACTGCAGAATTTGCTTGGAAAACTTTGTCCCACCAGGAATCTGGTACCCCCGCAGGGCGGCCTGTGCAGCTGCCTTGGAGGAGAAAGGCTCCCGGGGTTAGGGAGGGAGGGCGCTTTAACTCCTTGAAGAGGGTGGAGGTAGGAGGAGGGGAAAAGCTTGGGGAAGCTCTCTGCAGGAATGCAGCCTACCTTCACGGTGGACCTGCTGTCCTAGCTGGCTGGGGGGTGGGGGTGGGGAGGGCATTCCTGCGAGTGGCAGGTTGAGCTTTAGAATCAGGGATAGGATCGAGCACTTTAACCAAGGAGTCTTAGCCAGGCTGCAGGTGACTTCTAGTTTCCTAGAAGCCCCTACCCAATCCCCAACCCCCAACCCCAGCAAAGTGTAGCTCTCTTGCTGCTGTAAGTGCGAGCATTCTTTAAAGGGCCTCGAGAAGGACAGAGAGTGGAGCTGAGTTCTGCAAGATTAGCTCATAATGACTGCAAGCTCCTGAGTGTGGTGAGAATTGGTGACCACCGCTTAGCGTTGAGTTGCTTCTCCTCACACTGGGTGCCAGGGCGCTGAAGCCTTCCCTTTGAATTTGAGACAAGGACGTGCAGGCCCAACAGCTATCCTTGCCCTTGCTCTCTTGGGGGTTTGCCTGTCCCACTGTGTGGTAAACTGTGTCTTGGCATCAGTAATTCCAGGCCCATGTGGGTGGTCAGAGCTGTGTTCATTCCTCAGTAGAGTTAAGGCAGGCGCCTCAGAAAAGTGCAGGTACTTCCGGAAGCACAAGGACCCTGGGCTCTTTATCAGAATCACTCAGCACTTTTCTCTGTTGTCAGCATACTCTGCCTGGGACCTAGGTACACTGACTGTCATTCAGATGAGACATCACTTTAACACTGGCGCTTCTTGGCTCAGCCTGGCTTGGTCCCTTGGGGAGATGCAGAGATGTTTGCCTTTGAAATCTGTCATGAGTATCTCTTGATGCATTTCAACAAGGAGAGCAGTGCTCAGCTGGGAGCTGTAATTGGCCAAACTTGTCTTCTTCAGATGAACAGAATCAGGGGATATTTCTGTCATTTATGCCGGTCTGGGTGCTGTTAGACCTGTGACCTTCTGTCTCATGAATGATAAGACACATTAGTCCACTGTGTCCCCTCTTTGCAGTCGGATTGTGGCTGTCTGGGGGTGAGAAGACTCCCTTTGGCATTGGATGTGCCCTGTTCCCAAGAAGCAAGACGATGGCCATCTTGTCCTGGGTAATACTGTCTTGAGTGCATGTAGAAGAGGATGGGGTTAGCAAGCTTTCTGATGTTTGCAGTCATCTCTAAGAACACTTCTAGGGTTCCTCCTATGTACAGGTGACAGAAAAAAAAATGGTGGTGCTTATGCTCCTAATAGAAATAAGTAGTGCTTTACCACTTATTGAAATTTACTTCGTGCCACGCTCCATTAAGTACTTTGCATGTATTAGCACGGGCCGTGCAGTTCTACAATTATGTCTCCTCATTTTGCAGACTGGGATGCTGAGGCAAAGGTTAAGGTATACACCAAGAAATCATTTTTTTCTTTTTGCAGATGTGTCAGGGTTTGCTGTAGGGTCAGGTTGCAGCAATCCACCTGCTCTTGGTGATTCTTGCAGAATGCTTTCCCTGTATGTAAGACCACACTCTGTATGGCCCCATTCCTGCTCTGACGTCTCATTGGGTCATTTAACTAGACTGTGAAGATTGCTGACGAAATGTCTATTCTGTGTTGGAGCTAGGGAAACTGAGGCCTAGAGTTATAAATTTAGGTAACTAGTTCATACACACCATTATATGTGTGTAAGCATATGTGTGCCTGTGTGTATATGTGTGCTTGCTCTCTGTGTGCAGGCCAAAGGTCAGCATCTGGGTGTCTTCCTCAATTGCTTTTGGCCTTATTCTTTGAGATCAGTTCTCTTCATTGTATCTGGAGCTAAAATTTCAGCTAGGCTGGCTGGCCAGTGGACTCAGGGAATACAGTGCTTGCCCTGCTGCCAAGTTCATGGACCGTTCCCAACCTTTTTATATAGGTGCTCGGAATCCAGACTCAGGTCCTTGTGCATTTATGGCGAGCATTTTACCCACTGAACCATTTCTTAATCCCTATCATAAGCAGAGGACAACCGTAATAATAGCAAGATGTTTCTCTGTTGCGAAGGTTCAAGGTCTGCAAATCCATGTACTCACCCATCCCTTCTTTTTACAAATTTGATTAAGTTTTCATTATTTGTAACCCTTTGCCTAGGAATGTAGTCGTTTAAAGTGTGTAAACAGTCACTCGTGACCTTAGTCTTCTAGAAGACAATTCTCTCGCAGGCAGAATGAGCCCCCCTTCCCTGTGCACATGATACAAGTCAGTCAATGCTACTGGCCAGATAAATGCAAGCAACAACCCTAGAAACTGTTTTCTGCTGGTGGAGCGACAGAGCGTGTTCTTGGGGTAAATGGCACAGGAGGGCTCTTGGATCTGGATTGTTAGGGAAATAAAGTTCTCTTTTGCACAGCAACTTCACCATTACTCACAGAGGTCCAAGGTTATTATAGGTGATGCCTTAGGCTACAGCTTTTCACAGTGTGTGTGTGTGTGTGTGTGTGTGTGTGTGTGTAACTGACAAGTGGCTACATCAGGAGAGAAATCCTCCACCTTATTTCTCCTTTATCAGGGAGGAGCTTAATTCAGCTGCCTCAAGAGTTGCTATAAGTCGGCCATAATTTATTAAGTCAGTCTTCAATCTGCTGGCATTTTGGTGAGTAAGGTAAGGGTTGAGGTGGAAGATACCAAAGGGAGGTGTTCTGAACAAATGAGTAAGGCTGCGACCGAGTTGCAGAAGGAAGTATACTCTTTACTCAGGAAGCCAGTGTTCCTCTGTTTCCACATGGCTGCTCTCCCCCACCTCGCAATCACTCTCGTAGTGATGTGAAGTTACCTCTAATTCCCTTAGAGCTTCAGAACAGAGCTCAGTTTTGTGAGGCCATTTTCTGCAGACTGCTGTCCTCACAATGGCCCTGGCAGACTATGCTGGCAGACCATGCAACATCTGTAGGGTCCCCTCACCTCCTTCCCATCCCTGCTCTTCACATCTGCCCGTGGTGCAGGCGGTACAGAGCCTGAGGCTCGAGTAGACCTTCAGGAAGGCCAGTGTAGGGGAGAAGCTGCTTTTGTGAAAAAAATTAAACAAAACCAACCGAACAGACAAAGTTAAGAGAACATAGTCCAACACAGCAGGGGAAGCACTTCCAAGGTGAGAAGTCAGTTCTTCATTTTCATTTTTTAAATAGGCGAATGTTAGGCCTCAAACCTGGGACAGATGGCTGCTTAGGTGCCCATACAACAGGTCTGAGGACAGATGAGCTTCCAAGATACATTCTCACTCCTGATTTAGGAGTTGTTCCCTCCACTTTCCCAACCTGCTCTCAACTTCTTCCCAGGCGACTGAGAGTCCAATGACTGGCCTTTGTCCTCCTATCCCGGCTATTAATGGTCAGCCATGACACCAAAGGTCAATTGTCCATTATTCTCTTCCTTTTTATATCTGTTCATGGTTTCCTGTTTCTTCCCCCATCTCTTGTCTAGACCACATACTTCTCTTTTGAGGGTCTTCATGGGAAGGATGTGCTGTGAAAGACAAAGGAGCCCAGGGGGGATTCTCCACACATCTCCTGTATAGCTTCACTACACAGCCTTTGAGAGGCTTCCCAGTAGGCCGGCAACAGTGAAGGCTGGGGTCTTTCAGTGGCTTGAGAGAGGATTCACAAATGGGAATCTTGTTACTACCTTTTAGCCTGCTGTGGGCCTGGCTAGGGGACTTCTGTTTACCTTAGGTGGTGATTTTTTTTTTTTTTTTTGAAAGTGTGACATTAAATGCCAGTGCTGGTAGACTAGTTGTCTTGCAGCTTCCTTTTTTTTCACAAATGGTCTAGGAAAAGACCACAGTTTTTATAGAGCTATACGGTGGCATGCTCTGTAGACTGTTGGAGTACTTCTTTAGCTGGCAGGGGGTATTGAAAAAAAAAAACCAACAGACCTCCATTTGAGAATATTAAATATTCATTTACAAATGTTACACCACAGACGTTGCCCTCCCATGAACGCTGAGATTTATCGTTCTATGGGAAGGAGTTAGGTTTCCTCGTGTTCAGGGCCCTGAGTGCCGGTCATCTAAGATTTAAATCTCTCGAGAGACAGACAGCCCAGGGTGCTGAGGGAATCTGATGCTATGGGTTTCTTAAGATGCTAGACTGTTCTCATGTGTCCCCCAGGCTTCTACAGTGGGCCAGCAATAAACATTACTTGCTTTTCTGTGTTTTTGTGGCCACTGTCATTCTTCTTAGAAAGAAGCATTTGCTGTCTTACAAATCAGATGATGGGTACCCAACCTCTTGGCTTGAACCCTTTCCTCCTGCTTTTTGTGAGATTATTTCTCGAGAAGATAATTATTGTTTCTGGGGAAGAAGTTGAAGACAAAATACCTCTGACCTTGCCGAATTGTCTATAAAGCTGGGCATTTTTCCTTCAGTGACCTCTTAAGTGAAGGGATGTAATAAACCGGGTAATGCTCTGTAACTTTACACTCATTTACCAAAAAGAAAAAACCTTTTATTATATCCATCTATTTACCTGTGTGAATGTGGAGGTCAGAGTCCATACTGCAGCTGCACTCTTTCCTTTCTCTGTGTGGATTCTGGGAATTGAAGTCAGCTTAGACCTGCAAGCTCCTTTAGCTGCCTTTAATGTCCTTGCAGCCATTCTTTTTTGTCTGTCCGTCTGTCTGATCTATCTAATGTATGGTGTGATGTGTGTGTGTGTGTGTGTGTGTGTGTGTGTTTGTGTGTGTGTGTGTGTGTGTTTGTGTGTGTGTGTGTGTTCCACATTTGTATACCAGTGAGCTCACCTGCGTAGGCCAGAGGTCTATGTCACATCTTTCCTTCATAACTCTTCAACTTCCCTTGTGAGAAAGAGCCTCACTGAAACTGAAGCTCACTGTTTAAGCAAGCCCCAGGTCTGATGTCTCAGAGCAGGAGTTATAGGCAGCCACGCCTTTCTCCACAAGGCAGCTTTAGAGACCAGGCTGGCATGCTTGTGCAGCAAGCACTTTACCCACAAGCCAACTCCCAGCCCCGGCTAGTCAATGCTAACACTAGCTTTTGGCTTTTGCTTGCAGAGAGACACTGTGTTAAAGTGAGGAGAGCAGGTTGGGCCAAGATAACCATCCCAAGTTTTTTTCACTGCTTATACATTTAATTTATGATCAGTCCAAGTCCCCTCAGGTTCTGGTCAACACCGCCTTAAGCAGTGATTGGGCAGTGCAAGCTGTTGAGTCTTATGGAATCTTCTCCATAGTGACCATGGTGGGAAGGACGGTGTGGGTCTCATACTCTCCATTACACTTGTCACACATGAGCCTGGCTGACTGCAGGACCCTCGGAAACTATGGACTTCTGAATGGAGCAGGGGTAGGCTGGGACTCCCAAGGCAGTACAGAGCCCGCTATAATGATGGCTCGGAGTAATGCTGTAAACGAGGGCCCTGCATTCGGATACTGAGGAAGAACTCCTCTGACCCTAGCCAGGATCCTATCATCAGTTCACAGCTATTTTATTTTATTTTATTCTATTTTATTTTATTTGTAGACTTTGCAAGCCAAGATTATCCCAGTGCATTTGGTTTTTACTTTAAAAGATATTTTGTTTATTTATTTGTTTTTTGGCAAATTCACACCCTAGTACATTTTTTATTTTGTTGCTTTATAATGCTAGGCATTGGACCAGGGCACCGGACCATGGAGCGGTGTCCACGGCTCTCTTATTAGTCTTTTTGTTTGTTTGTTTCTTTGTTTTTTAAATATTTATTCAAAGACCTATAAGTTGCCTGTTTGGTCTTTGAATTCACTCAATAGCCCAGGCTGGCTTTGAACTTACCGATCTTCCTGTCTCAGCCTCCTGAGTAGCTGGGATTATAGTCCTTCCTTACCAGGCCTAGCTTTCTATGCATTTAAAAACTGCTCAAGAAATGAGAATGGCAAAATGACATGTAAAAATCAGATGACATCCCATCTACTTTTTTGGGGATGCGACACACCCATTAGGTCACAGACTACGCATGGCTTGCACACTACCACACAGAGTGAGACCTGTGTCCTGCTAACCTGGGCTCCTAATAAAAATGGTTGCTGCTCCAAGATGATGTAAATACAGTTCTCCAGAGTACCACACTGCTAACGTTTGTGGTGGATTCTTTTTAGCTAACAGTATTATTCCAGGGCCTTCATACTTATACCAATGATGATGAGGGCAGTGCTAACAGTAGGTAATGCTTATGTGAAAATTTGTCGCATGACAGGTTTGTTTCATTTTAAAATTTGACACAGGGCCTTGCTACGTCTTTCAGGTCTTTCTATGTTGCTAGCTTTGAAATCTCAACCTTGCCTTGAACTCCTAGTCCTCTGCCCAAGATCATAGAGTCTAAAACTCCTTGACGTGTCACTCTCACCCAGAGTTCATGTTCTTTCTTTCTTTTGTGTAGCCCTGGCTGTCCTGAAACTGTCCCTGTAGACCAGTCTGGCCTTGAACTCGCAGAGATTCAGTTGCTTCTGCCTCCCAAGTGCTAGGATTAAAGGCATGCACCACCACCACCACCCAGCCTTTCTTTTCTTTTATCTCTTGTCCTGTTTTAACTGACTTTACAAAATCAGAACTTGTGATTCTCTCACCTCAGCTTTCTGAGCGCTTTCTCACCTGCCCTGAGTTCCTGCATCCAGTTACTGTAGTTGCAAAGCCATTGGAGGGCAGGTCTTTGCCTCTGAGGAAAAAAACTGAGGTGTGTGGACTGATTTATGGGAACAGTGTTTGACGATGTGAACATGGTAGAGCAGAACTGGGGCAAAAGGTTTGAGAAGGGGTGCACAGGACAAGTGAGACACAGCTGATTCTTGAATGGAGGCCACTGACATTTCAAGAAACCATTAAGCCTCTGAGGTAGGGAGAAAAAGAAAAAAGCAAGAATAGTTATCAAAACCAGAGCAAGGACAGCGAGGAAGAGAGAAAGATGAGCAGTTCAGTGGAACCGAGGGGCAGAGGGTGTATATGGGAACTGGGGTAGAAGCTTAAGGGACAAAACACGGTTCAGGAAGAGATATCTTAGAAGATATGTAGAGTCCTGAGCAACCCCCACCCCCCACCCCCACAAGAAAACCCTCAGGCCCAGGACGACCAAGAAGCCCTGAGATGCACTTTCCACTTCAGTGGGTATGATGCTTGTGGTGAGAGCTTGATGTTTGTAATCTGGTAGCATTTGTGAAAAAGACCTTTGAAAAAGTAACAGGACTGGGAGGTGTGTGTGTGTGTGTGTAAGAGGAGAAAGAGAGAGGCAGAGAGACAGAGACAGAGACACAGAGAGAAACAGAGGGGAGAGAGAGAACACTTAGGAGAACCTGCTTTTAGTTCTTAGAACCAACACACACACACACACACACACACACACACACACACACACACACACACACACACACACAATCTTCCTTAGTCCTGTTAGGAAGGTGGTATTTAATTTGCCTCATATCACAGGTGACAAAACAGAGTCTCAGGGCCAAATGGCAGCAGAGAGAAGGTTTAAGAAGCTGAGCTCCAGGGTGTGAACTCTCAATGTCTCTTCTCTGCCACTGTGTGGATCTGCTCAAATCTGGAGTTTAAGTTAGAGGGACGCTGCCAGGGCCATGTCCTTCTGGGCTGGGGTTTTCTTCATCCATGGATGCAATAGCTGTAGCATTTCCAGTGTATAGAATTCCTTTCCACAGGAAGCCAGGATCCTACTCAGATCTGACTTAGTAGCTGTCCCTTCAAGGCTAAGCTAGGAAATATTTAATTAAAATAGAGACGAGGGCTGGTGAGATGGCTCAGTAAAGTTGCTTAGTGCCAAACAAGAAGTCTTGAGTTTGCTCTCTGAGTTCTACATGGTAAGAGAGAGCCAGCTATAAATTATCCTATTACCTCCACACAGACATTGTGGCATGTACACACACACACACACACACACACACACACACACACACACACATGGCATGAGTGAAGCCATTATTTTTTTTCCGTTATCTTCATTATTTTCAAAATTCAATTATTGTAATGGATTCTTTGACTTTTTTATTATTACTAAATTAGGTTTTTCTTATTTACATTTCAAATGTTATTCCCTTTCCCAGTTTCCTGTCCATCAGCCCCCTTCTCCCTCCCCTTCTGTAAGGGTGTTCCCCTCCCCATCAACTCCACCTTACTGCCCCCCCCAGCAATCCCCTACACTGGGGGTCCAACCTTGGCAGGACCAAGGGCTGAGTGAAGCCGTTCTTTAAGATGGATGACGATGTTCAAAGCCCCCAGAGTGCAAGCCTCAGAGAATGCAAATAGTTTCAGAACTGCTTTCACTGGACTCCAAACACAGTCTTGTCTCCTAGGGTAGGAGGTGGGCGATGCTGCAGCTTGTACTTAGTTGCAGTGCTGTCCTAAGTGATGGCCTCAGGAGGTAGTGCTTTTATAAGCCCTGCCCTGGACCTCTGGGAAAATATGCAAATGACTCTCTAGTTCACCCATCTTCCTTCCCGTCTACTATTCTTGATTCTCTTACATTAAAAAAAAAATGGTAACAACCATATTTGCCTTAGGGGGCTGCCATGAGGATGGTCTGGTCTGTTATTGTTTATGATGATGATGATGACGACGACGACGACGACGATGATGATGTTCCTTGAGACAGTTTCTCTTTGTATCCCTGGGCATCCTGGAACTCACTCTAAAGACCAGGCTGGCCTTGACCTCAGAGTTTCACCTGCCTCAGTTGGGATCAAAGGCATGTACCACCACCATCCAGGAGGATAGTCTTTTTTTTTTTTTACCCGGAGCTGGGGACCGAACCCAGGGCCTTGCGCTTTCTAGGCAAGTGCTCTACCACTGAGCTAAATCCCCAACCCAGGATAGTCTGTTTTAAATGAGACAGTTTACATAACCCAGAGGAAGGGGCCAGACACTCACAGCCTCTTTGTGAATGTAAGGCGCTCTCAGAATATTGTTCGGAGGACGTGGTCACAGCCCTTGCCTTTCAACCAATCAAGATAGATTGCCCCATTCTACCCGGAGATCTCATTATAACCTCTTCTGTGACTTCTTAGGACTCGGGTCACTTGCAGTTAGCTCTACCCTTCTTTCAAGTGAGCTACCTTTCAAGCTCTGTTTTGGCTGCGTTGCTAGAACTTTGCCATCTTGCCACACTCAGGGATAGACCACTTCACTGGAGGCTGGAACTCGCTCTGGTGTTGAACCACAAGGAAAGGTGTGACCTTAGCAGGACACAACCTCATTGCTAAGGTGATAGCAGCAGCACACCTGAGATTCCCACTCCCCCGCTTTTGGGCTGATGAACCTCAGAACCCAATGCTCCTACAGTTCTTTTCAAGTTTCCATCATTTAACTATGCATCCAATCTCTCTACTAAGAGTTCTTGAGCGTTCATTGAACCCAGCTGTAGGGATAAACATTAGGAAGAACTGGTCTTTGCCCTGGGTGCAGGTCGGGAAGGCTGCTGGCTGGGGTAGAGGAGTCAGAACTGGGCCCAGGTTCAGGATGCGCCATACAGGAAAATCCCACTGGACGGGGTTGCATGCTTCCCCTACTGAGGTGCAAATAGATTCATCTTTTATTTCAGATCTTTTTTTGGACCCTCTCTCCAGAGACTAGGAGCCTCTTGTTTCATAATGGCTTCCCTGCAGCGACCTCCACTTTTATCCTTCCTGATGGTCATGTTTTTTACAAAGAGGGGTAGGAGGCATTAGGACAGGGCATGCAAAACTCCTTTGTTCTTTGTTGTCTTAATTTGACAGGCATGGAATATGCAAATTCGGGACCCGACCATTGGCTTTTGGAGGTGATTTGCTTTGCAGAGCACATGTCCTCCCCTCTCCCCCCACTCCCTGCCCCATTCTGCATTTATTTTACATATATCAACTCTGGCATGTCCGAAAGATTTCTTTTAGACTTCCAAATCACTTCTGAAAGGTTTCTATTTCGTTTTCTTGCCTTCTTTGATATAAATAAACAAAATAATATTCTGGCGAGACTTATCAGTAATGGGAGCCAACCACAGCCCCGCCTAGCCAGTAAGGAGTCATTGGCTAACGCAAGATGTTTGTAGCAGTAATAGTATTATCCCTTTTGACGAGTGCACACTGAGGGTGGGTTAAGCAGGAGCTTTGTCAAATGCTGAGAGTGGAGCGTGTAGCCCGAGGGTTGGCTTTTCTTACTTGCTACTGTCTTCTGACTAATTCTCCTGAGTATATTCCTAGGCATAAGCTAGAACCACTTTGGGGGCTGATCAGTAGCTCCTCCGAATGCAGTGAATAACCGTTTCTGGCACCAGTCACTAAGACACTCACAGCCATCATTGTCAGGAAAAGGATTCTAAATTAAAATCGCACACTGCTTTCTTTTCCTCCTTGAATTTGCTGCTCGGAAAAAAAAATGAATGTAAGTCTCCGGCCCAAACCTTTCACATCCTCTCTGTCATTTCTGTTGTTGTTCTTGTGACAGGATCTCAGTCTGCAGTCTGGACTTATCTTGAAGTCATGGTGATCATCTTGCCTTAGGTTCCCCGGTGCTGGGATTATTTGACAAGTGTCATCATGGTTTCTCCTCCTAGTCATTTATGCTGGAAACCTCTCTAGCATTTTTTTTTTGATGTGTCCTCCCCGCCCCATTTTCATGATTTTCCCATTTTTTTTTTAATTTCTAGTATAGTTTTTGAGGGTGGGCAGTATTGGGTATAGAACTTAGGTCATTCTCCTGAGCACTTATGCCCTGTGTCACCAGCCCCATTGTCTTTTTATTTTATAATCTCCTTAGTATTTCCCTTGGCATGTCACAGCTGCCCCCTGATTGATATCTTTTTAAAAACCACTTTCCTGCGCTGTATTCACTTGCTATAAAATTCATCCAGAGCACACGGTCCCATGGCTTTCGGTGGTCAGAGATAACTGTAGCCTTTACTAGAGTTGCTGTCAGAACCCTTCATCACTTCCAGAAGACATCCTGTACCCTCAGCTAGCACCTCTTATCTCCCTTCCTGTGGATGACCCTTTCAGTCTCTGTAGCTCCTCTGTTCTGGACTTAGTTGCATATGAATGGACTCATGTAGGCTTTTGTGTCTACCCCCTAGAAAACACAGAGATGGACACCTTGCTGTATGTCTGATCTCCAGTCTGGCTCTGTCCCGACTCATCAAGCATTTTGACCTGCCCTAAGCCTTCTATCTCAGTTTGACACAGCACCTTCCCAGAGTCTGCTGGGTACCGCTTGTTATCATGGAAATCTTTGACCTTGTTTTAAATAAAACAAACAAACAACAAACAAACAAACAAACAAAAAGACAGAACTAAGTGAGTGTTTGAAGAAAGTGCATCAGTAGTTTGACTTTTTTTTTTTTTTGTGACACAAATTTTCTTTCCGTTGGCATTGTTGACAAATCAGAAACTATAGAGTTGAAAGTAAGAACTATCAATCATAATTTCACTCCTTAGAGGTAATCACTTAGAATGTGGGCTAATAGTCTTGAAAGTATTATATGTCTATTATAGCTAGATGTTGTAAAAATATAAAAACCAAAAAAATGCTGTCTTTCATCCTCAGTGCCCCAAGATATCTGCTGGATATCTTAATTCTCAGTCAGCAAAAGCCTCTCACCTGCTTTGTTCTATCCCATATCACACTGCCAAAGGCCTCTCTCTGAGCCTGGCAGCAATCTCTCTGCCTATCTAGTTCCTAAGACAGGCTTCCATGCCAGAAACACACATCCCAACTCTGTGGCAGCCCAGACCAGCCGCTGCACACTTTCTTACACTTAAATCACTACATGAAAGAACACACAACACAATAACCTTTGGCCCGGTTGATAAGATATAATTGCTCACCTAAACATACAAAGCCCAATATACACCCATCCCTTAAAAACATTCGTAACAACCTGTAAAGGTACAGTGTGGAATCTTAATGTCACCCGCCATATTGTTCTGCCTTGGCTTCTCTCCCTGTCTCTCCTGTCTCTTCCTCCTTTCAGTTCCAGTTTCCTCCTCTTTTTTTTTAATTTATTTATTTAATGTAAATGAGTACACTGTCGCTGTCTTCAGACACACCAGAGGAGGGCATTGGATCTCATTACAGATGGTTGTGAGCCACCATGTGGTTGCTGGGAATTGAACTCAGGACCTCTGGAAGAGCAGTCAGTGCTCTTAACCACTGAGCCATCTCTCCAGCCCAGTTTCCTCCTCTTTCTTCAAATTTTTCTCCCACCCATCCTTCTTTCTCATCCAATGACAGGCCTCCCACAGTTGGACAGATGGATTTATAACTCATTGAATATAATTAGCAGTATATTCTTTTCCTAAATACTGAGTACTGACGTGTGTGTGTGTGTGTGTGTGTGTGTGTGTGTGTGTGTGTGTATGAGCACAAGTTTGTACACAGAGAAGAGGAAGACATCTATCACTTTCTACCTTTTTTTCTTTGAGAGAGGGAGACAGGATGTCTCACTGAACCTGTAGCTATATCAGTGGGCTAGCAAGTCCCAGAGATCCTCCTGCCTCTGGTCCACCTTCCATAGCTCTGGAGTTACAGGCTTATGAGACTACCCCTGGCTTTTAATGAATTCTGGGGATTTGAACTCTGGTCCTCAAACTTGCATACAAGTGTTCTTACCTATTGAACCATCTCCCTTACAATTTTTTTTAAAAGATTGATTTATTTATTTTATGTATGTGAGTACATTGTAGCTGTCTTCAGACACACCAGAAGAGGGCATCGGATGGATCCTGTTAGAGCTGGTTGTGAGCCACCATGTGGTTGCTGGGAATTGAACTCAGGACCTTTGGAAGAGCAGTCAGTGCTCTTAACCACTGAGTCATCTTTCCAGCCCCACATTTTTTTTTAATTAATCAAATACTCTAGTGTTATGCATGTCTCAGACAGGGTTGCTTCCTGTGACTAAGGCTAGTATGAAACTTGAAGCCCCATTGCCTTAGTCTTCCTGATGTTGGGACATGCAAGCATAGGCCTCCAGACCTGGTGACAGTTACTTGTATTGCTAGCCTTTCAATATGTATCATTACTGTCTAATCCATTTGCACACAACACTTAGGTTATTTTTAAATCGTCAGCTTTAAAATAATGTTGTGACTAATATTCTTCAGATACAAATCTAGGAGCCAGATTTCTGGATCAAAGGCTTTGATTTATCATCCACGTAGCTGCTGAAAGGTATTTCCAGACCATACACTTACCTGCAGGTTACGAGAATGTCTACTTGGTGTTAGCAGCCGTTACAACGACATGGATTTGTATTTCTTTGATCATAGGTGCCATACTTTTACTTTCCCTTTCTGATTTATAGTCCTTCTGTGAACTACCTGTTTGGCTCTTTGCCAACTTTTCCTCCGCTGTCTTTTTCTTGCTAAGCACTCTTCCCTGTTAGACACATTAACAGTTAGATATTTGCCAGGGTTTTTGTAGGTTTGTTTTTTGTTTTTTTGTTTTTTTTCTGTGTTTAAACTTGAGGTAGAATTTGGTATGCTGAAGTTTATTTTAATGTGACCGCATCAACCAATCCTCTCTTTGTGGTTTCTGCGTTTGGAAATATTCACAGAAAGTTTTTCCTCAACTTTGAGTGTATCCACCTATGCTTCTTCTAATGCCAATGTGATTTTACTTTCAAATTGATACATTAGGGCCAACAGGATGACTTAGTGGGTAAAAGTCCTTGCTGCAAGTTGTCCTCTGCTCTCCACATGTATGTTTTGGCATGTGAGTGTGCTAACACACACACACACACACACACACACACACACACACACACACACACACAAAGAGAGAGACATATTCACAAATACACAGGTATACACATACGTCAGCACACCGGTCTTTTGCAGAAGAAAGGCCATGGTTGCTGAATGGCCTCAGTGACCTTGATCTCCTGATCTTTCTGCCTTCGCCTCCCAAGTACAAGAATTATTTATATACATGTGCTTTCACACCCTTTCACCCTGTTTTGATATAAAATAACGCCTAACCATTCTGAATCTCCACTGCATCATGAATTTGAATCACGCGGTCTATTGGACAAGAGATGGTCTTCAGTTGTGTGGGGAGAAGGGGCTATGGCAGTCATGCGTTCTCCTCCAGCACAGGCTATGGGCTTGGTATGCTCTCCCCCTTACAGTCCACCATTTTCCGTCAGCTGCTCAGAGTCTGCTCTCAGTCATGCCTTTTGAAGTTCTCTCTCCCTGTGGATGGACTGTCTAATAATGCCTGTCTCAGTAAGCTGATGTAGCACTCAGGAATTCCGTATAGGTTTGGGTGGATGGATGATGAGCTAACGAGTGGTAGCTGGAACACGGAGGGGAGGTAGGATGATGGGGGATAGCAGGCTCTTCCATAGGAGCAGGATTGTTCATGCTAAAAGCTCTGGAGAGCGCTCACCTACCTTAGGATCCTAGGTAAATGGAAGGAGGAAAACGAAGCTTTGGGGTCTGAGAAGGCAGCAGGCTGAGGGCCAGGGCCCAGCCAGTTGGTGCTCTTAGACCATGCATAAGGTATTTAAGCAGGAGTGAGTTATACTGGGGAATTCCTCAGGATGCTAGAGAGCTGGAAATTGGGGGCAGGGGGGATTTTATCAGAGAATTCTCCTTAGGCAAGAGAAATTGGAAACAGATCTTCGAAGGAGTGCTGGGATATGAGGCCCATGGCTTGTGGTCATTCCATGAGAAAAGAACAATGTGATCAACTTCTAACCTTTTTTTTTTTTTCTGCAAAACTATTTTTTCTCACTTTCTTTTCCATTTCATTTGCTTTCGATAAACGTTGTTTGTACAGTCAAGAATGTCGTTTTCAGTGACCTGAGCTCCTGGGTGGGAAACACCTGGGATCTAGAAATAATAATTGTGAGAGAAATGGTTCCACTCACTGCTGCCTTTCTGCTGGCCTTCCAGTTCCACTCATGGCCGAGGTGAAAGGTTATTTTCTAAGATTGAACTTGAGCACCACAGGCACCCTTACTAGAATAACTCAACAAATTTCCAATATGCACATTTCTCTATAGCTGCTCTGGAAGCTGATGGAGAAGAGACTAGCTGGGTGCAATTCTTTGGGATTCGGGCATCACTGTGGGAGATGGCTACTCGAACATGAAGAACAGTGAGGTAGACATCTTGGGTGGTGATCCTTCAACCTTTAAGTCAGCTGAAGGAGGAGTCTCCATTTTCTGAGACAACCTCCGGGGCAGGGGGGCGGCATAAAAGAAGCCTTTGAGGTATAGGATGGATGGATAGATGGATGAATGAATGGATGGATGGAGGGATGGATGGATGGAGGGATGGATGGATGGGGGGCTATGGTAGACAGAGCCCAAATGTAGAACATAATTGCTGAAGAAACCAGTAGAAAGTCATTGAAGTCAAGGTGTGGTGATACCCACCTGTCATCTGATTGGAGACAGAGGCAAGATGATCAGAAGTTCAAGACCGATCTGGCAACATCTCAGACAAGGTCTCAGACTGAAAGAAGTCATTGCACCTGGTTGGTAACTTGTCCTGGCCATCAACTAATTGGCATGCAATTAAAATACTTCTAGTCCCCTGGTAGAAGAGCAAGAAAAAGGCACTGGCCTCTATATCTTTTATCCTATCTGCCACCATTTCCTCCATCAGTGTCGTCTTCTCTTTCAGGAGCCAGACCTCTTCAGCTTGTCTGCTTTATTTGTCCTGTGGCATCACCACGTCTTTCATCTAGATGTTTCCTGTGGTTTTCCACCTCTGCCCCTGTAACAATGAAGTTGATTAATTGTGGCAGAATCTGAATGGTCTTCAATGCCCGAAAAATTTATCCATCCTTTTACAGAAAATAATTGCTATACCCTGCCATGGTTAGATAGTGGATGTCTGATTTTGAGCTGTTTTAACGTGAAAATCTATGGTTTGTATCATGCCGTGTGAGAAATGTCCCTTTCTCTTGGGACATATTTGTGGACTGGTGACATGGGAATGGGCCTCTTGAAGACACACTCTGACCACCTGAATTGCTCTAACAATATTACTGCCAGAATAATATTAGTTTCTGATATTTTCTTACTGTTCCCTGTGTGCCAGTATTAATTATAGAAAGCCCGGGGCTTGTAGGAATCAAGAAAGGCATCTAAGGTCATATAAAGTGGTAGGCTTGAGGATAAGTGCCGTTGTCCTAAAGGCTGGACTGCATACTCTGTGGAGCCTCCAACCACTCTTTGCTCCCAATTCCTCTTTTCCAGGCTTCCTCCTTCCCCTCTGGGATTTCTGGATCTATCATCAGCCACCCTTTGCTCGTCTGTCTGGTAGGAATTTTGTTTTCCTTGGAGCGTCCATGCTTGGGCCAGTTTTCTTATGGGCCTCAACCCCCTCTTACCAACATCCTTTTCTCTTTACTCTGACAGCCCCAGTCTTCTTACTTTTCTTGGAGGGGGTGTTTTGAGAAACATATGGAGAAAAGTCTCCTGGGCTCCTTCTTGGTCACTGTCCCAGGCCTGGGTGGAAGCTGCCACCCAGGTGGTCTCAGACATCTTCTGAGATAACCAGTGCCTCATAATGAGCTAGGATGGGGAGCAGAACATAAGGCCCTGAGTGGCCAGGGAGGCAGCCCCTGTGCAGCTGAGCAGGCATCTCTGACCTTTGTGGAGAGAGGGCGTTCTTAAAGGGACAGCGGACTCTTTTCTTTCCTGGTGGCTGACTGCCAGTTCAGATGCCAGGGATTTGAAGAGGCCATTGTTCTGGTGCTGAGAGAAGGGCCCAGACCGCCTAGTCTCTTTCTCTTTTCCCATTTTCGTCCACGTGTTCCCCCTCTGCTGTGCCACATGTCAAGTGTGGGAGGACGGTGAGCTGTCTTGGGTCACCTGCTCCCCCTGCTTCCCGGCATCTGAAGACAGCCTTGTCTTTGGCATAGCCTGTACTGGGCCCTCAGCTCCCCTCCCCCAGTTATTCCTGTGAGGAAAAGAAAAGTCTCCATAGACTCCAGTTTGTCTCTGATGCGCTGTTTACTTGCCCCAGGTAGTGGGGTAGGTGAAGGATACAAGTGGCTTTTCTCCAGGTGCCTCACCAGCACCACCTGTGCTGAACACCTGAGATGCTGCTTAAACTGCAGGTGCTGGGCTTCAGTTCTAGAACTTCTGGACCCCAGAATCTGAGTATCACTAGGCAACATAGAATCAGCCAGTGACTGACCTGGCTAGACGTCAGAATCATGTGGAGACCCCTAAATCTCAGCCAGGTGGCAGCAGCAGCTTCCTCCTCTTCCTCTTCCTCCTCTTCCTCCTTTCTTCTCTTCTTCTTCCTCCTCCTCCTCCTCCTCCTTTTTCTTCTTCATCTTCTTCTTTATCTTCTTCTTCCTCCTTCCTTTTGGTTTGTTTTTGTTTTCAAGACTGTGTATCCCTGGGTGTCCTCTAACTCAATTTATAGACCAGGCTGGCCTCGAACTCACAGAGATCCACCTGCCTCAGCTTCCTAAGTGCTGGGATTAAATGCGTATACCACTACTGTTAGGCTAGGCCAAGTAGCTTCTTATTAGTGGTCTTAGTCCACAGTGTTTGACCCCACCACCTATACCACTGTTTCTGTGTTCCTCAGAAAGTTTCTCAATCAGTCTGGGCTTCTGTCTTCTCAACTGTAAAATGGGGATGAAGTTTGACTTTCCTTACGGTTGGCACGTGGGTAGAGAAAATTGCCTGCATCTTGAGGAGATCACCTTTTGAAATAATCCTCCTTTGGTTAGCCAGCTTTCCGTGGGGAGGCTTTCCTTGCTTTGGTAATTCTTAGGCCTAGCCAGTCAACTCCCGTTCAGTGCATGTGCCTTATTCTTCCGAAGTGGGCCTACCATTTGGTCTCCAGACTCTACAAAGTGAAGAGAGAAATCCCTCCTGGATACCCACCTCTGGGCAGTGTCAGCAGGCTTGGAAAGAGTGTCACAGGAAGGCCTTGGAAAGCAACCACATCTATAATGCTCTCTGACCTCTTCAGAGGGAATTGAAGGGAGAGAAAACAATCTGCAGGCCAGAAATAGCTAGACATAAATACAAGGTATTATAATTACTATCTACACCCAGCGCAGTCCCCAGAGTTAAGTTTAACTCTCGGCACGGTCTTCTAACCATGGAGAAGCAGGATGGCCAAGGGTGTCTGAGAAGGGAGTAGGGGTGCCCTGACAGGGAAGTAGCTTGTACCCAAGGCTACACGTGACGTGTCATTCTACAGACTACCATAGATCCGAAATGGTGCTTTCTCTCAGCATGTACCCATTACAGCTATTTCTGTTACAGCCTCTTGGTTTTGCTCAACCATTATTTTTTTTTGAACACAAGCCTGTCAGATTTCCCCCACAACTTGGCACCTCACTCAAGGCTTCTTTTTTATCCTGTTCTCTATAACTGTATTTTACATCAATTGCTCAGTAGTTACATCTGCGCAGACGCTTACGAACATGCACGCCACAGGAGGAGATTGGAGAGACATGATTAGCCTAGACTTGTTTGGTTTTGCTTTGTGTTTTCTCCCCACCAAGATATTCTGGGAAATACTCAGGACTAGGACAAGGTTGCTGGTCAGATAGAGAAACCTAATGCTATTTGTGGGGTAGAGAGTGTGGATTGAGAATCCGTACTCTGAAACCCCACAGGCCAAAATGTTGGGGTTGCCTTGACAGCACTCATGAAACAGTACATCTGACTTTATGTGATGGATTATAGTGAAAATACAGGTGCACTTAAAAAAAAAAAAGCACCACGTCAACTTTAAGCTGTATGCACTCATTTAAAGGAAACAAAAATGAACTGTGTATTTAGACTCCGTTCCTACCATCAAAATAACCCACTCACCAAAACCTTTCAAAAGGAGCAAAAATCTGAAGTGAAAACTGCTTTTGCCCCTCTTTGTTTTTCCTTTCTGGCAGAACTGGGGATTTTACCCAGGACCCCTGTGTGAGGTAAGAAGTACTCTGAGGCACAGCAGCAACAGCCTTCGAACATTTTGCATGAGGCATCCTTAAAGTGCATTTTATAGAGCTTCGTATCAGGGGTTTGGTGAGTCAAATGCAAAGTTGTTTGGAAGGAAACAAGCCAGGTCTCCAGAGCGTGGCTCATGGATATTTTCCACTTTGATTACAAATGTCAGCAGGCAGAGACCCAGCAGTGGGCTGAGTTTGCTTAGCATCTATTCCCTCCCACTTGAGCATACTTTACGACTTCCAGGAAGCTACACAGGGCCATTTCTGTTCCTGGTGGGGGTTTAGACGCCACTGACTGCTCGGAGAGCCACAGGGATGGCTGGAGCACCGTTGATTGACACGTGTGTCCACCTGCTTTGGGAGGGGGATGTAGTCTCTGCTCCTCCCATTGGTTAAGAATATTCGGTCCTTTGGAGAGTCATAGAAAGGACACCATTATTTTTGTTTCTTTTGTATTTCTATTTTTCTCTGGAGGAAGCTTCACAGAGGACAACTGCTTTGGGTAGTAGGGATTATATTGAACGATCAAAAAGGGCTGGAGAGATGGCTCAGAGGTTAAGAGCACTGATTCCTCCTCCAGATGTCCTGAGTTCAATTCCCAGCAACCACATGGTGGCTCACAATCACCTGTAATGGGATCCAATGCCCTCTTCTGGTGTGTCTGAAGACAGCTACAGTGTACTTATATATGTGAAATAAATAAATCTTTAAAAAGAAAAAACAGAAACATAAAAAGCTTTTCCACGATAGAGACTTGTGGTTGTGTCTCTGCCTCCCAACAATGCAGGGAGGACACACAGTCTCAGTCTAGAACAGAAGCATCAACGAAATAAAAGCAGGTAGAGAGTGTAGTGGTTTCCAGTACAGAATCGGAAGGTCCTGTGCTCATGGCTATTGTGAGGCCTCATTAGGTGTCTTCAGCTGCTGGCCACTGTCCAGCCACATGTGATGTTAGGAAGTTTTGTGGAAGTCATTCAGACCAAAGTGAGGGACTTGAAGCCTGCTTTTGAACCAGGAGCGTCCATTGTCTACCCCCTCCTGCAGGGTTTGGCTGCCCAAACTCTGTGGCACTCCCATTACTCCATTGATGACATGCCATTGGTTAACATTTCCTCTGAAGAATTAAAGAGGCCAGCCTTTTATTTTTTTTTTAACCCCCTTAGGTGTTCTCTATGCTTTTAGGCACACATTTGGAAACTGGTTTCCTGCAAGGCATCCCCTTAGACTGAGACTTTGTCGTTGGCTGTTTTGTGTAGAGTAGGGTTTCCAGACCGGTGCTATCTTGCCTGTCTTCTGCGAGCAGTGTGCTCTCTTCTAGATGTGCTTCTGGCAACGCTGGTGGGACTCTCACATTCCCTCACTTGCTTAGGGTAATGAGGCTCAAGGTGAGCTATTGCCACAAGTTGTGCTTCTGTACCACGTGGACCTTTATGATCTCGTCCTTGGAAATTAGACTTTCACATTCCTTCCAGAATTGGAGAAGAAACGCGTTACCAAAGGTTCAGGCATGTTCTGTAGTAGCCCTTACACCAGGCAGGCCCACTATTGCCAATCTCTTTACTTAGGCCTCTTCTGTCTCTGTTCTTTTCCAGTCCCTGTTGGGATGGACTGGAAGAGTCGAGCATTTAGAGATGGAGTGCTTCCAGTTGCCCACCACAGCCATCCCAATGGTGTTTTATCTGTTCTCCCTGGAGAGAGACAGGTAGAGATGACGTGTCCAGAGGGGAGGAAGGAGGAAGAGCTGGGCTCAGCAGCCCTGGCTCGTTGGCTGTCACGTCGGCTGTGGTCAGCATGGCTGCCTTCTGCCTCCCATTCTGTGGCCAGACAGCTCGTTTTAAAGTGCTTGCTGGTAAAAGGTTAAAAAAAGAGAAGCCAAGCAAGAATATAGAATTTTAGAGGGAAAATGACCCAAGGGTCAGTGCCCCCTTAGTTGCTTTAGACCTTTCTTGTAATAGACAAACTGAGGTCCAGGGTAAGGGGAGGATATGCCACCTACAGATTTGTATTCTACAAGAGTAGAAGTTGTCTTATAAGGTCTGTGTTGGGCATGCGACTCCTCCCTCAGCACAGATCATCCTCGTCAGCTACAAGTCCATACTGTGTTCATCGCTGGGAAGCCTGTCTTGGGACAATAATCTGAGCATTCCAGCTGCCCCCCTCAGGGAGTATGACTGAGCATACTAACGGCCCTACGTGCATATGTGCGTGAAAAGTGCACACGAAGAGAACATATCTGTAGACGGGTACCCTCTATGTTGATAGTGAACCCAGCCTGGCACATCCATCGATTCAGGTACATGGCGGCATTTCCCAATCTCCGTGCATTGAATCTAGAAAACGCTCTCTGACTTCAATGTGACAGCCTTCTAGTACAGTACTGTCCAGATACGGTAGACAAAATGGGAGCTGAGTAAAGGTGCTTAGCAGTGGTTGCCGGCACTTTCCTTTCCATCTGGGTTTTGTGTTGGCTGACGTCATCAACCAACCTTTTGAGACACGTCAGATGGCACACAGAGGTCCTTAGCTGTGGACTGTGGTATCTCATGTACCAGAATTCCTTCTTAAGTCACCCTGAACCTACCACCCTTCCTACTTTCACACACACGTGCACATCTATATGTGTGCACACATAGGCTCCCCTGCTTAGTTTCTGAAACAGTGCAGGCAGGGGGCGGGGGCTACCAATGCCGTTTTCATGGTGGAAGCTCTGTTAGCTACTGAAGCTGGGAGAGGTTCTTTAGTCTGAAGTAGCAGTGGGATTTGCGTAGAGGAGGAAGCTTTAAGCCAGTGCCAGGAGGGATGCAAGGTCTGTTCTTAGGCACATGTCAGCATCTTAACTGGGACACCCAGCAAGTGAGCTTCCCCCTTTAAGACCTTAATCCGGGGTTAAGAAGAGACCAGTCACCTCTGCAAAGAGGTGATTTGGAGAGGGACTTAATATTCTGAAGTGGGCAGAAGAGTGGAAGCCACAGTATGGTCATCTGCTTATTGCAAGGAGCTGGGACTTCAGAAGTTGCCAAGTGGATCCAGAGCCTTTGGATTTGACCCTTTCCTTCTTCAGCTTTAGCTGTGTGTCTTATCTACTTGTTGTTCACACGCCTTCCTCTGTGCTAACTAGTGTATGCCTTAGGACGGGAAGAAGGCCTTTAGAAAACTCAGAGATGGGGTCTTATTGGGAAACATTTTTGGAAGCAAAGCTGCTCTCAAGGTCGGGTTGGAAGGACATGAGTCAGGACTGGGGGGAAAAGGGAGGTTCAACTTTCTTGTACCTGGAGTAGACTTTCTAGTACCCTGCAAGCTCCCTAGCTATCCCAAACCTACACAAAGGTAGTTCTTGTTTCCAGGAAGGTGGATGTGGTCTGTCCCGGGGAGGGGCATAGCTTTGGGTGAGGCTGCTACCTGCGGTGAAGGGAAGTTCTCATGGAGAAATTCAGTTGTGTGGGAGCCGTCTGCAGCTGTTGCTCTGGGCAGGTGTGGGAGTGACTGAAAACAGCAGCTAAGGTAACCTCCATGCCGTTGTGTCCCCACGTTATTCTGGGGACTCAGGCACAGCACACTGCCTGATGTCTTCATCCTGAGTCACTCAGAGAGCAGAGTGATCTCCCTTGGACACTGGTGGGGGCGGGTCTACTGAGATAGATCCACATGTGGAAAGTGGATGGAGTTAGTCGCAGACTGTCCACAATGGTGACTCTGGGACTGACGTAAAGAACATTCAATTAGGTTGTCTATGCTGTTGTTGTTTAACCCCTTTCCATCTCAACCCTGGGATGTGGGAAAATTCATTGACTTTAGTTTGCATCATTAAAAATGGATTAGTTTGTGGGGGGTGGGGTGGGGTGGGGTTTGTAGAGGAGGTTAATGGCAGTGGTGCACACATCTTTAACCCCAGCACTCAGGAGGCAGAGGCAGGCAGATCTCTGTGAGTTCGAGGCCAGCCTGATCTACAGAGTGAGTTTCAGGACAGCCAGAGCTACTACAGCCAGGGAAATCCTGTCTTGAAAAACAACAAACAAAACAAACAAGCAAATGGGTTTGTTACCTGTACAAATTTTAAAGCTCTTCAGCCCTCATTTAGCCATTGTGCAGGCAGGTTCCTGGTTCATGGCTTTCCTGCTTGGACAACTACAATGATCTGTGCAGAAATCAGCCTGTTTTGAGATGTTCTCTGTTTTGTGAAACTGACCCAGGCCAGGCCCTTGAGCTCCTCAGTCCCACTCACCACCTTTCCTTCTCCATACTTTTTATATAGATTCTCTGATTTGCTCTGCAGTCCCTGGGCTCCACAGAGCCATACGTCACCATGAGCTTCCTATAGAATCATGACCCACAAGATCTTTCGTCTGTGTCTTCTCTAATCTCATTTTTTTTTTAAGATTTATTTACTAAGTACACTGTAGCTGACTTCAGACACACCAGAAAAGGGCATCAGATCTCATTACAGATGGTTGTGAGCCACCATGTGGTTGCTTGGAATTGAACTCAGGACCTCTGGAAGAGCAGTCAGTGCTCTTAACCACTGAGCCATCTCTCCAGCCCTCATTTTTTTTTCTCTCTCTCTGACTATGACCTTTTTAGTCCTTTTCTTTATGCCAGGCATAATGTTCGGAACACAAGTGGGGTCCTCTGCTTTCTCTCGGGATCAGAACACTTTTGGTGCCTGTCACTGCACATAGATTCTTCCTCAGTGTCACCAAATGACTAGCTTAGATCCAGGACAACAGGATCTTCCTAGTCTATTTCAAAACATTTCTGAACATCACTAAAGGTAGCCACAGCAAAATTTAAAACCAAAAGGAACAAACAGACTTGGAAAATCAGAGAAGGGGAACGAACACTAGGATTTGACCATTTTAAATATAAGTCTTTAGACCTTGGTAAATGACATCTCATGTGCTTCATAAGCCCACAGGACTGTTCTGGATCTCCTTGACTCAATTTTCTCTGCCGTGAAATTGAAATAATAAGGTTAAATGAGATATAACCCAGTGTGCCCTTCATTAAGTTCCAAAACAAGGAAGGGCTGGCCCTTCCCTTTCTCATGTGAAGTCTTATTCTATGGAAAATTGTTTTCACCAGGCAGGAAGATGTCATAGACTTAAAATTTTACTTTGAAATTTGAAGAAATTTTAAGATTCACAAAATTGAAGATTTGAAGAAATTTTGTACATTGCTAGCAGATTAGCTTAGAGTTGTCAGGACTTAACTGATGTGTAGAAGCAATTACCATTCTCTCTGTCCCCAGTGGGCTAGGATTAGGTAGGGGTTCACTTCTCAATATCTACTTTGCTATATCCGGACCCCAAGTCCATGATGAAGTTACAGACGGACGCTTGACTTAGTGTCAGTAGATAGAGCCCTGTAATATAAGCACATGGGTCCCCAGCATCAGCATCTTCTCCCTCTGAGACATTCCTTGCTTCAGGTTTTTATTGTATAGTCACCGTCATGTGAAGAATGCAGTATTAACAAGGGGATCTGGCTTACAGCCGGGTCAGATTCCATCAGTGTACTCATTTGGACACTTCCAGTTCAGCTCTTGTGGAGTGGAGTCTGTCTTAAGCTCAAGTAAGCCATAGTGAAGACTTAAGGAACATTAGTTTTCCTGCATTAGTAGTTATAAAACCTGGAATATTCTGACTAGAATACAAGATGGCCAGAGCAGCCAAAGCTTTCAAATACACACACACACACACACACACACACACACACACACACACACACACACACAGAGAGAGAGAGAGAGAGAGAGAGAGAGAGAGAGAGAGAGAGAGAACTTAAGATCTAAAGTACAGTTCAATCAGCAGACGGAAACCGTGCCAATAATTTGAACAAGGAAGTTAGTATTAAGAATCATTATCAAGTGTTTCTGAAAAGCACAGAGAAAAAATGAAAAGTCAGGCATAAAAGTCACTGATCTAGTAGGACACTCATCCCTCTAGTCAGAAGCAGAACACCAGCTGAGGAATTAGCCTATAAGCGGAACCTACTGCAAGGCTCAGACTCAGTTCCTCCAAGAAGGTGTGTGTGGTTCAGGCTCAATGTATGTTGAAAGTTCTTGATGTGCTGCAAAGCATTTCATGTGGAGACTGCTCATTGGGCTCCTGTAAAGGACATTGTATCTATTTGTAGCATCTCGTAGCATCTCTTAATCGCCCTCTACTGGCAAGACCTAATGCTGTGTCTGCTTTCAAAGCAGAGCAGGGAACAGCTCCACCAGCACAAGGCAGGGCAAAGAAGGGTGAATTTAGAGCCAAGGGGCAAAACCCCTGATAACTGGCCAAAGAAGGAACAATGAGGCAAAGCTTTCAAGGTGTCTTGCACTGTAGAATACTACAGCAAATTACACCATCAAATGCCTTTTACTTGAGCAGGCACTTATAGCAGTAGCAAGAATCCTGAGAAAAGCCAGATGACTGACGATCAACTTTCTAACCAGTTTGAAATAAAAGAGTTTTATAATTTATAGCAAACTTTGTGAAATTTTTATCCTTGTCTCTAGCATTTGCAAGATTCTTTATAGACATTAAGTCTTTTTCTTCTTTCTTTGACATATCCCACGTATTTCAGGAATACTCTGCATGTCTGTCTATACTTTACAAAAGCCCTCATGATTGGGATGATGAGATAAGACAATTAGATTCTTCCTTCCTTCCTTCCTTCCTTCCTTCCTTCCTTCCTTCCTTCCTTCCTTCTTTCTTTTCTTTTCTTTTCCTTTCTTTTTTCCTACCATTCAATATCATTCCACAAAATCAGGTCCAATTAGAATGCTTGAGTGCTTCCTCTGGAAAAGTCTTCATTGTGATGCAAATACAATTCACAGATATAATAAGACTTACCCTGTGATCGCAGCTTCCCATTCTTGTCAACAACAATTAGGCAGTTGTGGTGAACAGTATACTGTGCAGGCAGCAACCTTCTTTACATAAAACAGTTGAATATTGCTGAGTTCAGTGAGACTATTTGGGACAAGAGGATTTGCAGTCATACCTTTTTTTTTTTAATTTCTCCAGAGTGCTGCCCGGAACACTTTTCAGTTGCTTTCAGTACTGCAACAGGACTCTGAGAAACCTCACAGGGAACATGGCCACTGTTTGCAGTTTCTTTGGGAAAGGTTTACTTGAGGAAAGGCTATCAGTTTTTACCTCAGTTTCCTAAACTAGTTTAAAGAAGAGCTTTTTGGGCGTCTAGGTGCTTGTAGCTTAGCCATTGACATGTGGGGACTGAATTGGAGGCCAGCACTCACCCGACGATGTCCAGTTAGCCTGAGTGTGATTGACAGATGCTGTTAGTGAATGGCTTGGGCCTTGAGGTGGAGGTCAGGAGCTGCTGCTTTTCCTGTAGTGTGATGAGGAGGGAGCCTTTGGAAGACATGATCTGCTGCTCCGTTATCGTAACTACAGCAAAGCCACAGGACCCTCCCTTTCACGGTCATCTGAGACGTGGAGATTAGGAGCGCCTACCTTTGATATTGTTGGTAGGATTACATGAAATCAGTTGCTTAGCCAAGTTAGAATATATTTAACCCAAATGAGACACTCGCATAAAGAAAAGAGAAAGTCACATTCTGTAACCCAGTAGAGCAGTGTCTGAAATTACTTGATATGTAACTTCTGAAGGATGTTGTCTATGTTGGGCAGAGTCGTCGAAGGACATGCTGGTGTTACGTTGGTATTTTTGTGTCTGTATTAAAGACCCCCCAAATCTGAAGCTTCGCGTGGTTATGTCTTCGTATAAAACGTAGAGATGGTACTCAACAGAACCCTCATTTGAAGTTACACTTGTCTTTTCCCTGATCTTTTTACTATCGTTATGAGTATAAACCATGAACATGCTAGTAGTTCCATACAAGAGAAGATGAATCTGTGTAATTTATAATAGACCCGGGAACCTCTGAGAAGTCAACTCAGTGTGTTCAGTATCACATAGTGGCGGTGAGGAACTGGGGAAGGCAGGATAAGGATGTGGTCATCTGACTGTCCACCACCTTGCTTACTGCTGTCCCCATGGAGCTTTACTCAGTGCGAAGATATTGACAAGTCATCCTCAGTACTCCTGTGTGCCGGCGAGACAAGAGGGATAGCCTGGAACCTTCCTGGGGAGGTAAAACCGGCAGAGAGAACACAGAGTTTGCACTTGACTTATTAGTCATATACTTCCGTTTGTAAGGGGCGTCGTGGGGGATGCACTTAACTCTTTGTGGGTGCTTTCACATGCCTTTGTTCCATCGTGTTTTAAGTGATACATGCTTGTGTTTCCATGTATGCAATGCATGTATGTATGTACGTATGTACACACACATATTAAGTTTATATGTATAACCTGAGTCCCAGATAGGGGTGGTAGAGTGGCCTATTAAAGATGACAGATGCAAAATTACAGTTGGCTAGATGTTAAGTTTGGCCTCAGACTTGACTCAAGTTCAAGGCCATTCTGTAGAATAAGAGAAGAGGCAGGTAGGAGGTAGAGCCCACGACAGAGAAGGAAAAGTGAGTTGAGACAGTGTGTAGGTCCCTCAGCATGGCCAGTGTGTCTTTCTTTGGAACTGAGATGTCTCTAAGAAACTGACGTGGGGCAGACAGCCCAGACACACCCGTTTCCTTGATCCCACAAGCCTGTTACTCCGTCAACAGGAATTAGAAGGAAAAGGTCCTGGTGAGGCTCCAGGGCCAGGACTTAAAGAATGAGTTGTTGCTTTGTTGTTTCTTCTTTTTTTTTTCCCTAGCAGATGCTCAAGACGTGTTAGTGCCCAGCATGAGTTTGATGAGCAGGATACAAGTGGCAGCAGTGGGAGTAGTGATTATCTGTCTTCAGTCTGCTCTCTGTACACGGAGAGCAGACGGACAAGTACCATCTCATAGGAGCTCCCAGAGAGTGAGAATGTATCTGGAGGCCCTTTGGCACTCATTGAGATCTAAGGGACAAAGCACAGGCATTAGAAAGCCAGATGCCCTATCCTCAAGAAGAGAATCGAGTTAGAATCTCAAGGGATTAAAGTTTAGGATGTGGTGGTCACTGTTCATGCATTAATCTGGGGTTGGATTTCCCTTTCTGCATCCCTCAACAGACAATAGTTCTTCAAATACTACAAGTTCACTCAGGGCTTTTGACAGTGCTGTTGTAATTTGTATCCAAAATGTCCTCCAAGAACCCACACAGTGAAGGAACGGTCTGTGGTGCTTTGGGGAGGTGAGGAGATAGTGGGAGGTGGGGCCTTGTTGAGGAATGGTCACGGAAGGCAGTTTCAGGACCTCAGTTGCTCTCTCTGTCCGGGCTTCCTAAAGTTCACAGGTGAATAGGTTTTTTTACTCCTCACATTCCCACCATGGTGCACCAAGATAGGACCGGTGACCATGAATTAAAACCTCTGAAACTGAGCCAAAGAAAATCTCTCCTCTCTTAAACTGCTCGCTTCAAGTGTTTAATTGTGACCATGGAACACTAGCCCAGGTAACTGATGATCGTGAGGCCAGAATCAGGTGACCTGGGTGGCCAACTCAGCCTTGGCATTGCTTCCTTATCTTGTACTGTGACGGAAACTTTGACGTGAAGCAAGGGAGGGAGGATTTACTCTGGCCCACAGTTGGAAGGGACGTGGTCCATTGTGGCTAGGAAGGCATGGCAGTGGGAGGACAGGATGGCACGTTCATATCTGGTGAACCAGGAAGCAAAGATCTCAAGCCCAAAGTGGGAGCAGCCTATAATTTTTAACCTTGTGGCTCTATGTCTGCCAGCTAGGCCTCGTGCTTATGTGGTTCTTGGTTCTTCTAAAACAGAGTCAACATCTGGGATTCAAATATTCAAATACATCAGCCTGTGAGGGGCCCTTTTCATTTAAACAACAGCCTCCTCCTTGCCATAGTCCCTTCACTTCTAGGACTCAGTGTCTCCATCTGTTAGATGGGCAACATAAGCCTATTCAGGTGGCTGTATGGAGAATCGAATTGCTTCATATGAACACGTGCTTCACAAACGATGAGTGGCCTAAAAGATATTTGTTAGCACAGTGACTGACTAGGATAGCAGACGGATATTCTCCTGGGGCATGTGAGGACCGATACTACATCTCAGTGAATGGACAAAGAGAATACAGTTTTAAGAGTTGCAGCTTCGAATGTGAAAACTCAGATGACCCCACTTCTTCGTGGAGGCAAGCGGTGCCTAACGTGGGTGTTATTCTTCTGTCTGTGAGAGTCTGACCTGCTTGGAAAGTCTGTCGCCTCCTTTCTGTCAGCAAGGTGCTGTCCTGAACAGCAGATTCTGGTGCCCGGTGCTGTCTTCCTTCTCCCTATTCCCAGGGCTCAGGCAGGGAAGCGCAGCTGTCATCCTCTGAAGGACGAAAGCTTCTATTTGGAGCTCGGCACCTGTGTTTTTATTTAGCGACACCTCCTTGATACAGGCTGACCTAATAGGCAACACCTGGGAAATAATCGGTGACAGCGAGGGGAGCAGAGGCTCCCAGGAGCCTGGCCTTTTGCTTTGTCAGATTTGGGGATGAAGAGGAAATAATGCTTGCAGCCCCAGTAGCTCTGCCCTCCAAGCTGGCATGAATAATTGAAGGCTGGCTAGCTGACTGCACCAAAGAGTTGCATTATGTAAACCGGCAGGCTGCCTCTCTCTCTCTCTCTCTCTCTCTCTCTCTCTCTCTGTGTGTGTGTGTGTGTTCGTGTGTGTTCCTGCTCGAAAGGGTGTGTGTCTGCCGCCTGTGCGCCTGCGTGCCTGAGCTTAGAACAGCTGTCTGTGAGGGAGTCGGAGAGGGAGGAAGGGAAGGAGACAGAGAGAGAGAGAGAAAGAGAGAGAGAGAGAGAGAGAGAGAGAGAGAGAGAGAGAGAGAGAGAGAGAACAAGAACACGCAAGTGCAAAGGGACTTCTGCTCTGCTGCTCCGCCACACCAAATAACAGCCACAGAGGGAGGTGGAGGGGGGGGAATAAAAGGGTGCCATGCTTAAAATTCCAGAGCAGTAAGAAACAGCAGAGCAGGAGAGCGCCCCCAGCCTATGTAAGCTGTGCTCCCAGTCCCCTCCCCACTAGACACAGGGCTTTTGGATGGGTATGGAGGTGAGTGCCCTCCAACCTCCTCAGGGCCCCTGCTCCCTGCCCCCACCCCCACTGCCCAATGCATGAATGAATGAGTTTTCTGCACCGCACTCTGCTGCGTTCCTAATGGCTTCCAGGTTAGTGCTACCTTGTGCTGACGCTTGTGTGTGTGTGCGTATGTGTCAGTCTATCTTTGTTTCCTTGTGGGAATTTTGGGAAGTGGGCGGTTATGTCCTGGGGTGGGGTGGGGGCCCTGGGGGCCTGGAGCATGGACCTGTCTATCTGGTTGTGTGCTTTTTTTTTTTTTTTTTTTCCAATCGAGGCACTGGCTGCTCTGGGCTGCCAAGAACACAGACCTTCGGAGGCAGAGTAAATCTGGAGTCCATGTTGATTGCTTCCGTTCTCTGTCCGGGGGGGGGATTGAGAGAGCAGCCAGTGTGACATCATGCTGCAGAAATACCATATTCTTTCCCTCCTGGTCTTTTCTCCTTTCTTCCATCTTCCCCACCACTCACCGTGAGCACTACCTGGGCTGAGCTGAGTGGTTCAGCACTGAGAGGTGGCCTTGGGGTAGACTGGAACTTGATGGAGTCCCCTTTACCAGCAAGACTTATTAGTAAGAGCCCTGTGACTCAAGCTCGATGGTCAGGAGAAGGAATTAATGGTGCGTCATAGAGGTGGCCAGGAGCTGCTGGGGGAGGCTGGACAGGCCATGTGCTTCTGCTCCCCCCACCCACTGACTTCCTGTGGGTAGGAGGTGACAAGAGCGGTGACCAGGAAGATGGGCATAGATAATGCTTATCTAGAGGGAGAGGAGCATGCAGCATTTGGACCTGGCCAACAGAAAGAAAGTGTGAGAGCCGATGCAGGCAGTTTGCGACGGGGAAATAAAGGAACTTGCTTTGTTTTCCGTGACTTAGCTGGCACTAGGTTCACAGATTTGTCGTATGTTTTGAGAAAATAGACACCCAGTGGCCAGGTCTCACTCCCCCAAAACCTCCCTGCATTATTAGTTATTTACTTGATTCAAGGAAGTGGTGGTTGCAGGTAGGGGGACTTATCTACCTCCCCCGGCCTCAGCCAAGAGTTCAGCCAGGGCTGCAGGAAGCCATCTCTGCTGTCTTTGACATTTATTAGCAAACTGTTCTGGTCCTTGTCTTACCTCATCAGCTAACCTCGAAGCACTCCCCAGCTTAGACAAGTTCGGGACCAACATGAGAAAAGCTAGTCTTGGAAGAAGAGACAGAGAAAGGGGTGTTTTGTGGGGCTTCCTGAGGCAGGAGAGTAACCGTCATCATGAGTAGAAAGAAGCTCCTGAAGAACTTGTCGGTGGGCGATGAGAGGAGGATCTGCTGAGGTGATTAACTTGTTAGACATTGTGTGATTTGGAACTAGATATCAAGTGAGGACAAAATGAAGGGTGGGAACTTTTGCCATCCTACCTTCTTCCCCACCCTACTGACTCTAAACATTTCTGCTGCCACAGAGAGCAGACACACAGCCCTTCCAGAGTTGTGTGGCACTCCAGTCAAGCAGTTTCCTTGTCTGGGGACACAGGAAAAATGGACTTGCGGAAATCACAAACAGCACAGTGTTAGAGTAGGCTGATAAACTCTTTCGGTAAATACTTTGGCTTTGTGGGCCCATGGTCTCTGTGAGACACCTGAGGCTGTCCCAGTCAGTGGGAATCACTCTGAGTAAATGAGTTTGGGTGTGTTCACAATAGAACATTTCCCGGGATCCCCAAAAGTTTAACATGGCTACATTTTTTAATTTGTTTTTAAAAATATCTATTTAAAAATATAAAATCTATGAATTCATCTAGGGAAGAATTTAAGGCCCGTGGTTTTGTATCTAGCTTAGAGATATAAGCCTATCATCGGCACTTGAGAATAAGAACTGGGTGACTTCATCGCCGCAACCGGAACTCAGGACCCGCCTAGTGAGGGGAAGTGGTGAGTGGGTGTGTTCCTTGTAGGGATGTACGTCAGTATGTAACACGTGTAGACACCCTACCCTTAGCAAGGATGAGGTAAAAGCAAGTACTAATTCTAGATTTCCCTGATTCAGAAGATGGCTCCAAAAATAGGTTTGCGCTCTGATTTCTCAAGTCCCTGACACGGGGGGGGGGGGGGGTAGAGTGGGGGGGGGTGGGATGGGAATCATTCTGCTCTATTCTGAGTCTGTTTGACCACTTCTGCTGTATTACAGCCATGTTTGGGCTCACCAGTATATTGGGGCTGTGATTGATTAGATTCCAATTCAGAGGACAGTGGAGTTGGCCAGGCTGCTGAGGAGTCAACCGTCATGTTATTGGCAGGGATCAGCTCGTGTGGAGCGGCCTGGGAGCTGTATGAAAATATTGCTTAGAAAAGAAATGAAACTTATGTTGTGATTGCTTGGAGGGGGTGGAAAGAACTTTGGTAGGAAGCTACAGGAAGTAGTTTGAGCTTTATTCAAGTTATTCAAAAGATCAACAGTTTGCATGCCAAATAATGGCTCTCATCACTTCATGTGTAAGAGCTACCAGAATAGAGACTGGCACGCTGGGAGCAGTGGCTGTGGGAAAGTGCCTGCTTCTAACTTGCTGGATCCTGAGTTTGTTTCCCCAGCACTGCAAACACAAGACCACAGTTAAAGGAAATTTGTATGGAATGTTGTTGGAGGGGGGGGGGGGGGATGATGCTTCTTAATTTCTGAGAAGAGGTTTGAGGAAATAAATTTCACTTTCAATAAAGGAGATAAGGAGTGGAAATAGTTACAGCTCAGGACCTGACCTCATGCTTAAAGAGCTGTAAATAAAGAAAGTGGTATTAACTGTTATTTTTAAAAATTCTGGGTGTGGCTGAGCACACCTTTAATCCTAGTACTCGGGAAGCAGAGGCAGGCTGATCTCTGAGTTTGAGCCTGACCTGGCCTACACAGTGAATAGCCAAGGCTACATAGCGAGGCCCTGTCTCAAGCACACAAACAGATGGACAGACAAACAAGAAAGCTGTTTTTTTTTTTCCCTTGAATATAGTTTCAGTTAGGCAGATAGACTCCCCCTCTAATAGTCCTAATTATTCTAGATACCCATGGCTTTAGCATAATGGTTTTATATAAAGTATATATGTGCTTCTGTGTGTGCACGCCCGCATGTGCCTTCGAGACCAGATGAAGATGCTGGGGTCTTCCTCTAGCATCTACCACCTTGGTTTTTTTGAGACAGGGTCTCTCACTGAGCCAGAGTCTGTCGTTTTAAGTTAGGTCAGTTAAGCTAGACCAGCGAGCTCTTGGGCTCCACCCGAGTCCAGCCTCCAGCAATGAGGTTTCCAGGAGTACACATCTACATCTGCCCTTTTATGTGTGTGTGCTGTGTATTTGGACTCAGACTTTAATTTTAATTTCGCAGTCGGTGATAAAAAAGAAATGAGAGCTAGGTTTGAACCTGAGGGGTCAACAAAGGGCTAGCAGGTGGCTGTACCAAGGAGGTGAGAACTGTTGAGAGAAATGGACAGGTTGCTGTTCTTCTGTGCTCGTCCTCCTGCCCATATAGGATCTTTTCATCTGACATAGTCCTGTGGGTATCTCTGCTCCCTGTGTGGATGTAATCCTGACCACAGAGAAAGCCGCAGTGCCGAGCTGGTTGTGGGCTCAGACTGCCCGTGCCTGGTTTCTGTAGGCTTTGTCTAATGTAGCTCTGAGCCCTTCTGACCCAGAGATGCTGAGGCTCTCGGTGCTTTGCAGTGTGTTGTTTCCCACCCTCCTCTCCGATCCCTGTGGGGCTGAAGAGAATGTACACTCATTTTCCTCTCAAGGTTAAAGCTAAAGCTGGGAGGAGGGGTTCCCCGTGTGGTCATGCACAGGGAAGGGGCTGAGTCAACAAGGCCACCTAATTTCTGCTCTACAACCCTTTGCTTCTTGAGCTTCATTGCCTTGACCTATGATGAAGACAGACAGACAGACAGAGAGAGAGAGAGAGAGAGAGAGAGAGAGAGAGAGAGAGAGCCATTAAATCGTAGTAGTTCCTGTTACATGGTGCTTGCTAACTACACTTCTTTCTCGTCCTCCAGATTAGACATTCCTTAGTCAGAGATGCTATTCCTCATGTCAAGACACGATCTGTTTGATGAATGGGATAGGATGGGGTGGGATGGGGGTCGAAACACATATATGCTTGAGTGAATGTAAAGTCCAGAGGGCAACTTCTCTGGTGTCATCCTCAAGGATGCCAACTGTCTTCATGAGTCAAGGTCTCTCATAGGCCTGGAATTCACCTACTAGGCTAGCCTGGCTAGCCATCTAGCTCTAGAAATCCTCCTACTTCTGCTTCCACAGAAGCAAAATCAAAACCCCATCCTCGTGCTTGCGAGGCAAGCACGTTACCAAGGGGAGCTCTCTTCCCCTTGCCCTAGCCCTGAGCCATTTTTATTTTGCTGAGGCTGGGGGAGGGGCCCATGATGAGCAAACTCAGAAGGAGCTGGAGATTCTATTCAGTTGAACTCCTCCTTGCCTTATTTGACTAGCTGATGGTCTCCCAAGTAGACTGAAAATCTTTTCCAAGGAATTCCTGAGATAGCTTAGCGTCTGCTTTGACCAGGTCCCGTATTCCTGAGCCTTGAAGATTCTGAAAAGCTTTGGGTAGAGTTGTACTTAGATTTGCCAAAGACTGCTAGCGCCAAGTTTAAAAACTGTTAAGCCCCTACTCCGTGTCCAGTGTCATGTTTAACGTATATGGATACAAAGAACCATGACCTAGCCACTGCCCAGTGGGGCCCTGAGAGGGAATTTGTTTTACACAGAGGTGCTTAGAAAGCACTTGCTTGGTGATATTAACTGAGTGAGATTAGCTCTATATTTACAGAAAAATTCAGAGTAGTGGTGGTGGTGGTGATGGTAGGAGGGGAGAGAGAGAGCGAGAGCAAAAGCAAGAGCGAGAGGAGAGCAAGAGCGAGAGGAGAGCGAAAGCGAGCGAGCGAGCGAGCGAGAGAGAGAGAGAGAGAGAGAGGAGAAGAGAATGATCATTGATGAGGTCTTTTTTTTTAAGAGACTATGGTGCCTGCCTGCATTGGCCTGTTACTGAAATTCTCATGCAGAGGTCCCCAGACTGTGCGGTCCCATGCATGGAGTAGAAGTGTAATCAGTAAGGCCCCTTCCAAACTACACTGTTGACCATGTAGCCAGCCCAGCAGAACTGGGCCCCTGTCTTTCCGTTGCTCTGTTAAGAACACTCTGATGTGGATGAGTAGCACACTAGCAGGGTCTGTCTGTGATTTTCTTATGCTTCAATTTTTAAGGAGTCTCTGTGCTATGAAATTAGGGAGTCGGTATAGTACTGTTTTCTCCTTCCTGCCTCTGCCACACGGGGTGCAGGATTTAGGAATAAGACCCAGTTTCTTCACTGGGAATTTGTATTAAACTTTAAACCCCTTTCACTCCATGGGCAATTAGAGGAACATGGGCAGGTTTATTTTATTTTTTTTTAAGACTCTCTTTCAGGTAAGGCAGACAAGGAACACAGGTTCACAGAAAGACTTGTCGGGGGCACCAGAGAGCTCAGAATTTTAAACCCAGATATTCTGATGTCTAGACAAAATGGCAAGGCCAGCCAGGAGTTTGGAAGTGATGTCATATTTCAGTTTTTATCAACTCAGAAGTCGGAATAAAGACTAAGAGCTGGAGATATAAGGAAGGCTGACTTGGCCAGCTTCACACAGGTATGTCTAAGACAGTGCTAGAGTGGCTAGGCCTGTGGTCACTCAGGGCCTAAATGTGATCCCAGCATGTGGCAGTTGTTCCCATAGAGGCACTGGGGGGAACCCCCCAGAAGTGTTCATTATAGAGAGAAAAAGTAAAACCACGAAAGCATGACTGTTCATTTCCTGTAAGGTTAGGAGAGATAAAGGAACAGCGACGTGATGGGTGTGGGAGACAGCAAGGCCACTCTGTGGGGGGACGGCGAGGCCACTTGGGATGAGTGGTGCTTCAGCAAACTGTTGTGCAGAGACAGCCCTTGATTTTTGGTGTAATAGTGGGGGGGGGCAATATGTGAAAATTTAGATGAGGAGAACAGAGGCCAAGTAGGAACCCTCAGGGGGAGGTGAACTTGGGTTTGAGGAAGAAAATGGTCCGGGGAGACTGGAAAAACACAGGGATGCAGAGATACAAGAAGAAATGAGCAGAGCAGCTCCATGCCCTCTGAGTAGCTGGTGATGATTAAGGACAGACAGACCTTGGAGGATTCAAGTCTTTCTCCCCAGAAAGCACAGACAAGGAGGCAGTGTGGACTGGGTGTGGCCTGCGCCTTTTTGACCAGCTGTCCGACTTCTGACCGGCTCTGTAGCATACTCGGTGTTATCCATGGAGATGACAATTTGCTTGTCTTTGAACTATCCACCGAGATAGCAGCAGCCCCGGCTTCTCCCGTGCCCTAGGAGGACCCAAACAAACTTATTTTGTTTTTGTAGGAAGAGGGGCAAAAGTGGGTCAGGCTGTTTTGGCATTTCAGGCATGGAGCCCCGGTTCCATTGCAGGCTCTGGTCTCCATGGAAATGAAAAATAGCGTTTGTCATGTCTGTTCCTGGTTTGAATTCCAAACTCTGGGCTCAACAAGCTGCAGGGAGGCCAGGCAGTGGGGAATGGGGTAGACGGAAGCTTCAACCATTGTGAAGAAGGGTCCTTCTCCTTTCCTTGAGCACGATAAGGCCTTTGCCCTGACCAGCTCTCTCTGTCCCCGTTACTTCTCTGGACCATGAATGCCAGTGTCAGGGTAACTGAAGTTCTGCTTTTCTCTCTTTGGCCCAAGACTTTACATGGATCCTGCCAATGTGTCACTTACTCAGTTAATTCATCAACAGCTGAGGTGACTGCTAAGACTTCTCCAGCAAGTATGTACCCAGTGGGAGACGGCTAGGTGGTCTGGTGGCCACCTGGCTGCCAGTGCTTAATGGGTTGTGTTGTTACTTCATTAAGATTTTCTTTGGAAAGCAATTTTAAGCATTCCCTTGCGTTATTACGTTTTCCGTTGTGCTCTGTAGGGGTGGGCATGTATCTATTTGTGTGCACATGGATTCCAGAGGTCAATATATCAGATGTTGCTTTTGATAATTTTCTTCTCTCTCTCTCTCTCTCTCTCTCTCTTTCTCTCTCTCTCTCATTTCTTGTTTGTTTGTTTGTTTACTTATTTTGAGACAAGGTCTTTCACTGAACCAGGAGTGCCCTGTCTCGGCTAGACTGGCTAAAAACAGCCAGCCCAAGGGACTTTCCTCTCAGGACTGGGGACACAGGATGCCGTTAGCATGTTGAGCTTGTGGGTGCTAGAGATGGAACCTAGGGTCCTCGTGGTTGTGTGGTGAGCACTTTACCAACGGAGCCCATGCTCCTTGGATTCTAAGCACCGGGAATGAGAGAAATCAATAGGCGAAGGCAACTGAGCCCTGGCAGTACCCTGAGTTATAGACACTGAACCCACAGCGTCGTGTAGACGGCGGCTCCACAGGATGTCATTGGGCATTCTTTTCCTGGAAGAAACTGGCTCCAGGGTGGAACCCTTCCAGGCTTAGACTTCAGGTTTTGGGGTATTCAGAGAGCAGTTCCATCCATGACCACAGGGAGCTCTTTGCATAAAGACAACACTATAGTGCGTTTTCCATGCTTTGTGCTTCAGCCTCATTCTGCAACCCAAGAAACTGTATGTTGGTGCAAAATTCTTGAGCTGTGTCTTTGTATTGACTGGGGAAGACTAATTTTTAAAAGTAGTGATTGATTCTTCTGTAGGAAGGAGATGTCAGGAGAACTAGGGACCCAGCTGGGATTTGTGATTGAAGCCATTGGCCTCATGACGTCCTAGTGGGTCTGCCGTTCCCACCTACTTTGCTATGGTTTTTGGTGGGCACAGACATTAAATTCAGAAACTCTTAGTGGACAAGCGAGACCATGAGGAAGAGTAACCACTGTCAGTAGTCCTCTATAGACTCCAAATTTGGAGCTGGCGTAGGTAGGCAGGCTTACTGATGGAGGCATTTGCAAGCAGCATGTAAATTCTTTGCAAAGTGCCACGTATACACACCTGTGGCCTCCCTATCTCAGACACAAGAACACAGGCTGTGAGCAAACTCAAGGAAGGGTGGCTAATTCACACGGACAATTGCAGTGGGTTTATGAAGAACAAAGGAAGATCATCAATGAGACTTCAGAGTCAGCACGAGATGGACAAGAACCAGCTTTTGCCAGATGCTGTGACTGGCAGGGAAGGGTGAGGCACCCACGTGTGCTAGTGATAATTAGCAGGGGACCACAAGCTAGGAGTACCCCATTGAGACCAGCTCTCCTCTACCACAGTCCCCTGCCTTTGCTCCATCAGATCTGCTTCAGGCCCCTACACTTGCAGGTCATGTAATGAGTTCAAAGTAACTTTTACCATTCCAGTGAGTCTGCCTACCTGTGGCACTGTGACAAAGACTCCGTGACCAAGGACCTATAGATCTATCAATTCTTTCTCCATTCTTCAAAGGGTGCTTTTTGGGCATAGTGGTTCTAGGGCTTTCAAGTGGTACTCATTTAAGATGCAGAGTCTGAAAATGATCCCCTGGAAATCAGCTGGAGGTTGCATGGGGTCACGACTGGGATCCTGGACTTTCCTTTGGTACCTCCCCCAATCCTCCATGAGTCATACCCAGCAACATTTACATCTTTTACACAATAGGCCCAGGAGGTTGAGGAAAGAGGCCGAAGGATTTTAAGACCCATTATTTTTTCCCTGTGACTCAGCTATTTATTGGGACTGGCTATGCATCGGGCATTATGCTAAATATCTTCAAATGAGAAAAACCCAGTCTCAGGAACCAAGGTAACACAGGAAGCAAATGGCTTAAACGGGCCTTCAAGCTGGCGCTGCTCACATGACACATTGGCAATTTACCCTACCCTACTGTTTTGAGGTACAATGCCCAGATTTTTAAATTTGGTGCTCTCCAGATGGCAGTGCCCTGGAATAGATCAGAGAGTCTTTTTTTTTTTTTTTTTTTTAAGTTGCCAGTGCTCCTTGACACAGAGTATTGTAGCCGTGCATTAAGGGTTCCCTATGGCTGGGTTTGGTAATCTGATAGGGTATGAGCTAGGGTTGTGGAGATTGCAAGGACAGAGGCTGCAACCCAAACAGGCAGAGGTGCAGGGCACCCAGAGTGGCAGGCATATATTTTGCAGCATCGGGGACAGAAACAATCTTTCATAGAGACAAACACAGAAACTCCAATAAAGAACACCAGCTGACCATTGCACTCTGCTCAGAGTTCCGAAAAAATGCACGGGTGGCCGATCAGGGAGCTGGCACTCTGACAAGGTCTGCCTGTGCCTGAAGGACCTCACTAGGGCTAAGGATAGGGAAGGGAAGCCAAGAAAAGTAGTGCAACTGCCAGGGCGTGCGAGGTGCAGGTTGGGGAGCTTGTGAAGAGAGTCGCTTTGTAGAAAGGAAACCTTTGTCCTTCGCTGCATTTCCCCATTGCTCAAGGATGTCAGCCAGACCCGAGTGTAGGAAGTGGGCTCTGACCACGCATAGCGTGAGACACTGTGGTCAGGCTCAAGGACATGCTTTTATTTTGTGAGCAAGGTGACTGGGACGGGAGCGAAATGGTCTCTGTTGCCAGTCTCACAGAGGTGAGAGTCAGTGAGTATCTTCCTGCTTAGGGTGGTCCTCAGGGTCTTAGCACAGCTATTGTTTGGGAGACTGGAGGGAGATGAAGGATGATAGGACTCCTTTGAGCTTCAGTTCTGTTTCTCATGCAGCTCCTTCTCACTCTCCGCATTTCCCACGCTGTTTAAGACTTTCATTCTGTCCCTGTTGCTTTTGCTTTCTCTCTCCTCTTTTTTTTTTCTGCCCTTCTTTGACTGTCACACCTTTACCTGGCTCCGTTCTCTGAACCCAATTCTTCAAGGGAAGCTCTTCTCCTCTCTGTCTGTGTCTCTGCCTCTGTCTTTGTCTCCCTGTCTCTCTCAGAGACAATTCTTTCTAATACGGCTTGTTGGATCAGGCTAAGGGTGTGCAATAGAGTTTAGAAAGGTAAGTTGCCACACAAAATGCATAGGAACTGGCTTTGTTTGCTTAGCAGTGTGTCCAAATCTACAGGACAATGGCTGATCTTTTAATAGGTTTAGCAGTGCAGCAAGGCTAGTATTGACTCTGCCAAGGGGCAGAACTATGGTTACAGGGATTTCTTCTTGGATAGAAGAGGATTGGAGTGGAGGCTAAGCGTTGTGGGGTTGATGGCCTCCTACTATTCTGAAATCATAGTTAAGGCTATTAGACAAGTCCAGGCAGGACACCTTGATAACCCGAGGGAGGACCCTAAGACAGGAGGGGGAGGATGGAGTAATGAACCTTAGGGAAACAGAGTGAGTAGGACGGAGTGGGGTGGAATGGGAGAGTAGTGACAGTGTCTTTGGAGAAGGACAAGGAATAGGCAGAGGTCTGGGAGGAAGAAGGCCAGATTTACTTGGCACAATACTGTTGGGCCAGATGAGTCGGGCTTGTGGCAGAGGGAACTCACTCAGTAACAGGCGGAAGCAAGAGAAACAGAGTGAGCATGGAGGTGAATTGGAGGAGAACTGGATTCTCATTTGGGCAACGTGAGAAGATCTAGTGGAGCAGAGAGAGATGACTCAGTGGACAAAGATGCTTGCCCCCAAGCTTGAAGACTTGAGTTCGATTCCTGGGACCCGCCGGGTGGAAGGAAAGAACTAACTCCCTAAAGTTGCCCTCTAATCCCCACGTGTGCAATGTGGTATGTGCGTATGTGGAGGTCCCATGTAGAGCTCCCAGCTCCAATCCACACCCTACCCCCTCTCCCTCCCTGACGATACTGGGTGGGCTTGTGGACGCTCTCTCCTCTGTATTGAGTTTATCCAGGTGGCAGGGCATGGTAATCTTTACAAATGTCTCCATGGAGTATCTGAGGTTACAGCTAGATCTCCATGCAAATGTCACTGTCCTCTACATCCTGAGGCAAGGCCAGCGTGCAGTTTGCCAGACAGTTTTCCTGGGTTCTCTAGACTGGCTACTGTGCAGGTGGGCAGGGTTCTGCCCTTCCTTGCTCTGGGGCCCTGTAATCTCCCAGGCTAGCCCTTCCTATTTCCCCTGCCTTTTTCTGAGTATCCCTCTCCCTACCCCTGCCTAGCTCTTTCTCTGTTCTCTGAAAACAGAACAAAGTGAGTTCAATCTTTCCTCTCCACCCTTTTCTCTTCACCGCTTCTAGTCTATTGAAAACACAAGCTAAATTTCAACCTGTACTGTGTTCACAGATTGTATGCCTAGGTATAACTGGATTCGGTGTTGTGGGAAGGACGAGTAACTTTTTAGAGGTGAATTTGGGGTAGGAGGGGTTATGAGAATAAGCCTTCACCTCTGGGTGGAACAGCATCTTCTCCCTACCGGGCATTAACCTTCATCTTTTAAACTGAAGGATAGTGCTACTGGCTGTTATTAGCCCAACTGAATGTCCTAAGACACACAGTGGTGCCCGCACCAGTGAGGCAGCTCAGTAGATAAAAGCGCTCACCGCCAAACCAGTGGCCTGAGTTCATTCCCCAAGACTCACACTGTGGAAGGAGGAAACAGACTCTGGCAAGCTGCCCTCTGACCTCCACAGGCATGCCCATGGCGCATGCATGAAAAAAAAAGAATAAAACGCCATAATAATTTGTAAAAGACGTGCCTATGAAGTAGCATGTCTGTGAGTGAGTACTTTGAAAAGCAGGGTTGTCGTTATGAGCAAGTGTTGAAACTTAGTGTGTATAAAATGAGCTGGCGATATTGAGGAATTCTTTCAGCGTCTAATTATCTTCCCTAATAGCTTCCTGCATATAGTTAAAGCTCAAACAGGATTGGATGGGTAGACTCAGAGATGGATGGGTGATTATTTACGTATTTAACTGCTTGTTTCTAGTCCTATTTCCCCCCTTTTACGCTGGCGCTACTGCCCCCTGGTGGCCAGTGGCAACATTACAATCAGCGTCCCTAGCCGGGTTGTCTCCTCAGCTTGTTGCCTGGGTTCCCTGAGCTGGCTCCTTTGCATGGGTCTCTGGCTGACTGTCACTCACAGCCTTCCTTCCTTCCTTCCTCTTCCCTCTCCACCTCATTCTCTGTCTCCATCTGCCCCTGCAGCACTGCCAGTAACTCCAACCGCAGCACGCCGGCCTGCTCTCCCATCCTCCGGAAGCGGTCCCGCTCACCAACACCACAGAACCAGGACGGAGACACCATGGTGGAAAAGGGCTCAGATCACTCCTCGGACAAGTCCCCATCCACCCCAGAGCAGGGTGTGCAACGCAGTTGCTCCTCACAGTCTGGTCGGAGCGGTGGTAAAAATTCCAAGGTGAGCAGACCATGCTGGAAACTTGGTTACCCCTCGTTACTTAGCCAAAGGCAGCTACTGGGTACTCATGTGACTGAACGGCCCCATGACTGTGTGATGAGGTCATGTCAGATCAGGGGCAGCAGGGGAGACTCTTGTTGAATCGATTCCCGTTTAATCATCCAGGGAGGGTCGTGAGTCACGTGCCCCTTTTCCGCCCCACTCCCCATCTCTCCGTAGCATCTAAGGAACTTCAAGACCCTTGAGATGTGGAGGAAGCTCTGGGGATCAGGAAGAGTCATCTTTATAATCCTTCGTTAAATTTGACCCTTTGAACTGTCAAAGGAGCGTTATTTGGGACAACTGTATTGCCAGGAAGAGAGACCTCAGGGAACCTTCTGGAGGGCTATTTTTAACCTCCTCCTTGGCCATCACCCCGCCTTACTTTTGTCCCAACCCATGTCCTACTCATCTTGCAGAGAGGATAGTCATAGGGCTTTTCCATCCCTCTCAAGCTTGTCCTTGCTGTACCTGTGGGTCTGAGCACCCAGGCTCCTGGTCCAAGGATTAGCACAGAGGCCTCCCATGGTTACGTGGTTACAGTTCCCCAGAGTTCCCCTTCCATCCCCAGGCCTCTGGCAATCAAGAGGCACCTCTACTCAGGTGCTCCTAAATCAGCAGGGCTTGAGAAAGGGGACCCCCCACACCCCCCTCCCCGGGAGGCTTGGGAGAAACCCCACTTGAATTTGTCTTTTTGATTTCTTGTTCTTCCTCTTCTCCCCACCGTCTCCCAAATACCTTCTTTGCATGCATGGTCTTAGTCTCACAAGCGCCTCTCAAAAGTAAGCCATCTTTTGTCTCTGTCTTTTAATCTCCCCTCTAGTATTGAATTGTCTGTAGTGCTCAGCACCCCTCCCCCCACCCCTGCCAATTCTGCCCATATGTCCTGCTTGGTCCCTTTCCCAGAAGGGCTGAACCCAATGTTCCCCACCCCCATCCCTTGGCAGGCTGGCTTGGAAGTCACTGAGGGACCACTCCCACTGCACCTGATGTCAGAGAACAGACCCCAGTTCCCCCCCTGCCCCCATCAGCAGCCCCCCCCCCCCCCCGTGTCTGCCTGCTTCTCGAATAGCACCACCACTAGTGGGAATGTGTTTCCCTCCTTGCGTGGCACTTTCTAAAAGCAGAGTCCTGCAGAAGGTAGTTCTGTTCCCATGGGTGTGGAGCCTCCACTCAGTCATACTGTTGTTTCCTGCGACCCTTGGATGGGTGACCGTGACCTCCCTGGCAGAATCGAGGAAAGACCTTGAGATCTGCCTAGTTCATCTTTCCCTCCACCCCGGAGAGCTACGTGGCAGGTCACCCCCTGAGACTTGCTTATACTACTCTGGTACTCATTCGTGGTGTGCTGGGTTTCGGTTAAGGAGGGTACAGTACCAGAACATGGAGGTTGTTGAGGGCGATAGCACCCACCAGGCTCTAGGTATGTGAATGTGGGAGGCAGATGTACCAGCCTCTCCCCAGGGCCCTGGGATCTCCGAAGTCTGAGGAGTAGTTGGAGTTAGTAAACGGTGAACAGTTGGTAGCAAGGCAGTGTGGCCCAGGAAGTCGACTGTTGGGAAGAAGTGCAGTTGGAAGAAGCTGAGAGACGATTTACAACAGGGTCTGTAAGTGTCCTCGGCGGCAAACCACCGTTCACTACCATGGAAGAACCAGAAGCTCCCAGCTGAGCCTGCCTACTGTGTCCTTCAGGCGCTGCCAAGTGTATTTCTCAGGATTTTGAGTGCCTGTTGCCAGCAGAGGAGAGCCTGGAGTGAGGAAGCCAGTGGGAGTCCTTTGTGGGTGTAAGAGGCTGGGCAGGTTCTGGCATGCCCGATACCTGGGAACAGGAGTTATAGAAGACCTTTGGTCACTACCCCAGCACTCACTCCTCTGCCTTGGTTGAAGTGTATACCAGAGGGCTCCCCGGCTCATCCGGAAGAGGGAGAACCCAGCCGGATATGGGTACCAGGTTACCTTCTCTCTACATCTGCCGAGACTTTAGTCTTTCCAATCCTCAGGTGAAGTGTGCAGCTCTCTCCTCCAAGCCCAGCCCATGGGGCAGGGCAGCAGGGTGCACAACCCCACTGGGGAGCAACCGAGGTCAGCCTGCAGCGTGCATGTACAAGACACACAGACTGCAGAAGATCAACACAAAGTCACCACGGGAAGAGGGCGTTCAGTGCAGGGCCCAGTTACTGGACTGCAAGAAAGTGCGAGAGGGGTGAAGTCAAAGCTTTTAAAGCTGTTGCCCCAGGAACCACCCTTTCAAGGTGGCCAGATAGAGCTGTGTGGAGGGTCTGTGAGCTGGATCTGTTGTCACAACAGCTGGAGCTGGGGCATCCCTGACCACCGCCTGCAAAGAGGCCACCGTGTGTAATTTCTCTCTTGATTGTTTTTTTTTTTTTTTTTTTTTTTTTTTTTTTTTTTTTAGTATAGAATAGACTTTATTCAGGGCATGGGGAGGGGAGTTAAGAGGGTAGTACGACAGAGAAAGGAGTAGAGGAGTAGAGTAGAAGCCAGCCATGAGCATGTGGAGAGAAGGGGGGAGGGGAATGGGGAGAGAAGGGACAAAGGGTCAAGAGGAAGCAAGAGCAAGAGTCCCCGTTGTGTAACTTCTATGCAGGCTGTAAGATGTCTCCTCTTCACAGTGTCTCTTCCCCCTCCCTCCCACCCCTCCCCCTCTTTCCGACCTTCATTTCTTCCTTTGTTAGACACAGGATTGGGACAGGAAACCATTAAGGCTTCACCCTTCCCATCATAATCTCACTGGCTGAGGCTGATTCTTGCTTCTGCTTAGAGTAGGGAGCTCAGGGCTGATTATCACTCCCAGAAAGCCTTGCATTTGGGCCCCAGTTAAGCTGCACTCAGTAGTGACGGCCTGTGGCCACTAGAGGGAGCCAGGACATGCTCTCCTGCCCCTAGCAGCTCTAGAGAGCTGCTCTCCGCCCTGGCAGGCCTGCCAAGTAGATAGGCCCGCTCAATGCTTGGCTTCTGCCTCGCAGCTTAGCTCTCTGTCAGTGCTTGGCAGTGCCCGGTGCTCCGACACTGGTGCTCCTGTCGCCTTTTTGTTTGTTCGTTTGTTTGTTTGTTTGTTTGAATTCTAATTTTTATGGTTTTCTTTTCAGTATGACAAGCTTAATCTGATCAAAGTAAGACACTGTTTTGTTTTTTGTTTTGTTTTCTTTGCCTCCCGGATCCAGTTTATGCTTTAATGTAGAGCTCCCGGCCCCGGTCTCCCTTCCCCCTTTCCCCCACCTTGGCTCCCCTTCCAGACACCTTGAGCGTTCACGGTAGGAGATGCCTTTAGATGCAAGGGCAGGAAACTGCTACAAAGTAGCTTGGGTATGTTTCTAGGAGCCTTGTATTCCGTCTGGTCCTTGCTTGCCTGATTCCTTGTAGAAAAGGCCAAAGAAACCCAAAGTAGGTCCTCCAGGCCCTCCTCCTCCAGCTGCTATCCTGCCTCCAGCGGCTTGATGTTCTCATTTTCTCCCCCTTTAACCATCCAGTGCAGGCTCCCGGGCCTCCCTAGTTCTGCCCCGTCTTGAGCCCTAGCCCTCTCCTCCAGATAGGGACATAGCAGTGTGCCATCCTCCTGGGCCTCAAGCCTCTCTGAGAACCTCCTTCACAGGAGGTCCCTTTAGCACTCAGCCCAGGAATGCCGAAACTCGAGGATGTAATTCTTCTCCGGGAGGCAGGTTAGGAACTCTTCCTGCTGGGCAGTCTTGAGGGCTAACGTGAGTCTCACTGGAGATATAAGTGTACATGTCCCTGAGGCAGCCTCAGTGACAGTACAGAAAGAATTGTGTAGGGATATGGTCAGGGCAGAGCCTCCAGAGTTCTCAGAGGGTGCCTTTCTCATTTCTTTTAGTCCTTAGACATCCTTTCTGATATCCTCACTGTATAAGATAAGGAACATTAACCACAATGGTAGCACAGAGCTCGTTAGAGATGGGATGGCTGTCCCCAGCAGAAAGCTCTTGGGGTTCTGAAGCCGTTTGTGCCAAGTAGTTTCTTAAGGAGCTAGCTTCTTCACGTCAGTTCCCAGAAAGGGAAGATCTACTTCTGTCCGTGTGGGGAGAGGGGTCAGGCACCATGGTTGGGGATGACAAAGGATCCCTGTTCCCATGGGCCCCCTTTTCCTTCTAGGGTTGATTCCAAAAGTGCCAAGGAATGAAGTGCTTGGATGCAGTTGAGAGAGATTTCCCTCAGCTGGGAAGCAGGCGACCAGCCTGGGTCAGGGTTAGTACAGCATACGGTAACTGTGGACGAATCGCTTGATTTGTAGCCGCAAGAGTGTGCTTACTGTCATTATGTCATTATGTCAGCACAAACCCAATTCTGTCTGGGCCTAGAGTCAGTTGTGAACACCCCAGAAAGATATATGAAATGGTGGTCCAGCTAGGTGTAACTTTCTTGCTCCACCCACCCTCTCCAGGCACGCACAGCCTTAGCCAAACTACTTAGATGGGAATGTTCAGGTCCAGAATTCCTTCCTACAAGATAGCAACTCCCACTCCATGACGAAATAGTCTTGGCTATGTGGGTTTGGCTTTCAACTTCTGAAGACCACTGTGGTAAAAGACTATGCTTTCTAGATTAGACCACCATTCCTTTTGAGGAATGACCACAAAGAGTTCCTAGTGGAGGGGAACTGAGTGTCTGCATTGTTACCTGCTGCCCTGGTCAGGTGGGCTTGTGAAATTTGTGTGAGGGAGAAGCATAATCATACCTATGCCCCTTACACTCCCTACCTCTGCCCACTGTGCTGACTGGGTAGCTCAAGGTGTTGGGCAGGTTTCTGGTTCAAAGGAAAAACTTGGTGATGGACATGGTCATCTCTCATCATTGTGGTCACAGTCACAGGTCCCTGGTTCATAGTCACCTCCTCCACTCTGACACACACACACACACACACACACACACACACACAGACACACACACACAACCATACACAGAGACACACAAATACACACAGACACACACACAACTATACACACACAGATACACAGATATACAGACATACACACATGCACACACACAGACACACACACACAACCACACAACCATACACACAGAGACATACAACCACACACACACAGAGACACACATACAACCACACACACAGAGACACACATACAACCACACACATACAACCACATACACATACAACCACACAACCACACATACACAGACACACACACATAACCACACACACACATACACACACACACACACACCTTACTAGCTGACACAGTGGTTGGTCTGCTCTGCATTTATTAGCTGGCTCTTTGACACAAGCTCTAAGTTGCTGACAATGTATAGGCCCCATACTTCTGGTCTCTCATTGAGTCTTTGACCTGCTGGTAAAGTTTCTAACATCAGAACAGAATGTTCGTAAGTAGAGGTCGGAAGCAGACCAGACGCAATCTTGCCATTCTTCTTTCATCAGAAGGTCTCAGATCCCATGGGGAGATCAGAATGAGAATTCCTCAACTACAGAGCTGAGGACAGGATATGGTTTTAGAATACTGAGTTATATCTAACACCATGGGTCAGAAGAAGCCTTCAGAGATGACACAATCTCACTCCCTTCCCCTGCAGAACCCCAACCATTTACTAGCTATTAGGAGGTCAGCCAGTTGTTGGGATAGGAGGAATTTACTCACCCTTTAGCTGAGAATGTAGTATAACTTTTTAGATACTCTCTTCTAAATCCCTTCACCAAAATATTCTACCCTGCGTTTGACAGGGGAGATGACCTGGAGCAGGAGGCCGTGTTGGGCTCTCTGTATACTTTGCTTCTAGTCAGAACCCACTTGGGGACTAGGTTTTGGATGCCTACCACATATCCCACATCCCCATCAGTAGGACCTGGCGATGGGGCTCTCACTCCCTTCTGGTTGAGCGCTAGCTAGTGCTGCCACTGCCTGCATCTCCAATGGCCCCAGCTGTGGTGGGGGCTTCCAGCATGGACTGCTCCCCGGGCCTCCTTTCTGGAGCTGTCTTGTGAAAGGAGGACCCTTCCGAGCATCAACATGGGAAGCATTCAGCTGCATTTGGATTCCTCCTCCCTGCCCACCCTCCGCTGTCTGTGTTACCTTCGCCCCAGGGGGAAGGAATACTCTGGCCACTTCCAACGTCTTTTCCCTAACTAATTTTATTCTTTTTTATTTTGTCTTTTCAGAAAAGCCAGAGTTGGTACAATGTAAGTATTTCTGTTTCTCTTCTTACTGGGTAATAGTAAAATGGGTGTGGAGGAGGCAGGGACAAGGGTTGTAAGAAGCATTGTCACGTGCAGTTTTGGTCTTCTAAATTTTTGCCTCTGTCAACCTCTTCCTCTCACCCCAAAACAGACACAGTAGTTCCATTCTACATCAGGATAGATACGTCCTGGGGAGGAAGATTTGATCTGGGGACATGAAAGAAATGACCCACCTCATCTCTTTCCTCATTTAGTGCCCTGTATGAAATCAGAGAGCAGCCAGGAATGAGTGTCTGTTTCAAAGGCCAGGAAGAATTATGTGGCTAGGTAAGGCTTGGGGTATGAACTTAGGGCTAGCATTAGCATCACCAGGCAGACATCTTGTGAGGAGCTAGAGCTGAGAGACTGTGCTGTATGAGATGTGTTGCAAAGATGCAGTGCTCTCCAGAGCATGCTATATGATAGCCTGTGTCACAGACATGCAGTGCCCTCCAGAGCGTGCTCCTATTGAAGTCTTGGCTGCCTTCTGGTCTATAAGGTAGGGTCTTTCTTAGGTCATCCTTAGTGGCTATTTATCCAGCTCTGGACTCTGAAAGTGCTTTGTGGAGTCACCAGTCCCTGTAAGGCCTCTATTCTCAACTCATCACGTAGACTAGGCTGCACAGCCCTGGGCTCTTCCCTGGAAGAGCAGCTGGCTAAATTCCCTGAGCCTGCCCTGTCCACATGTTCTGTACCATCAAGGGGATGGGCCAGCTGAGGCACACTGTGGCCAGGTCTCAGACCCTTGTCTTCCCTTCTTTAAGCTGGTCTGTGCTGAGAATACCACTCCTCCACTCCACTCCTGCATGCTTACCTCCTCTTGTACCTCGTTCTGCTCCAGCGGGAGCTAAGGCTTGGAGAAGCTATCAGGATGGTGGAATGACAGAGGTTGGAGGGGCTTGAGGTGACACGTGTGTTCCGTGTGGGGCTATGGGTCCAAATCATCCTTCTGGGCCACGTGCGTATTCCAACATGGTATTAAGCAGTCCCTTAAAGTTAGACACACGTCAGCTAACACTCTGGCTTCCCACAAACTGCTCTGTGCCGGCCTATCCCAGCCCCACTGAGCACCCCAAGGGGCCTGTGTTGATCTGAGGACATTGTTTTTTTTTTTTGTTCTTTTTTTCGGAGCTGGGGACCGAACCCAGGGCCTTGCGCTTCCTAGGTAAGCGCTCTACCACTGAGCTAAATCCCCAGCCCCTGACATTGAGGATTCTGATGACAGTGGGTGGAAGAGAAGCTGAACTCCGCCTCCTATTGTCTCTTCTTTCTCTCTGACTCAGACCAAGGGTCTTCTGGCCTCTGGCCTCCTCTGGCTGATAGTAGCTCATATCTTGGAGGGAGGTGTGAGGCATCTCTCTCTCTCTCTCTCTCTCTCTCTCTCTCTCTCTCTCTCTCTCTCTGTGTGTGTGTGTGTGTGTGTGTGTGTGTGTGTGTGTGAGCTGTCCTGGCCCAAGCATCCTCCAACCAGTAATCTCCTTTTAAGTGGCATTGCAAGAATCCGTGTCACCAAAGGGATACAGAAAGCACAGCCTCAGTGCTATTGGGCAATTAAAACATCCCGATTTGAGCAGGCAGATCCTGTCTGTGATGCGAACGCTGTCCTTACCGCTCCCTTTCTTCTCGCATGACTCTTAGCACGGCTGCTCCTGTTTGTTCTGCTTTCTTGTCCTGTGCTGCTTGAGGCTCCTTGCTCTCTGCTCCCACCCACCACTCCTTTCTTCCTCCTTCATGCGCTTCTTTGTTCTCGGGTTTCCAGTCACCTGGCTGACTTTCCGTTTTCTTTCTGATCACTATACATTTTTTTTTAAGGCCCGATACCCCTCTTTTCATCTCTGTCCTCCCTCAGCCTGGTTCTGAGGCTGTGACGTCTGAGCCCCCACTCAGCTGGATGACAGACAGGCCTCTTGGCTGGAGGATTCGAAAGAGGGGGCGTCTGTCTGCAGTTGAACCTTTCAGACCTTCGAAAGTCCTCCGGGATGACCACCAACACATTCCTTTCTGCCTGCCCCGGCTGCCGCCTACCCTCCTCCTGGTCCTGCTATCTATGCACTGTAGAGTCCAGACTTGGCGTTGGTGCAGGAAGCAAAAAGGAATGGAAGTGGAGGAGGAAATAGAAATGGCAGGTGGACACGGGGAAACCACAGACAGTTTCCGATCGCCATAGCTGCAGTCGCTGAGAGCTGTGCTTGAGGCTTGCCTAGCTGACAGGCTCTGGTCTCACTTGTGCAAGAGTTAGCTCCTGTAGGGTCAGTAACTGCGATAGTGGAGAGGCAAGTTAGAAACAGAACCCATGCGGGCTGGCTGGACGAAGTCCTCCCACTCTTTCTGTTGAGACAGATGCCCTCGTTCCCCATTTTCCAGAGCTCGGTTATTAGTGTTGCCAGCCAGTTGCTGTCTGTCTGACCCGGCAGCCGTTTCCCTTGGGTTCTCTCTGACCCTGCCAGTGCATTTACCCTCGACATTGGCCCAGTTGCCTTGGCTGGGACTGGAATCTATGACCTGGGTCCTTCCAGGTCCACCACCTGTTGGATAGGCTTACCGGCTGGGCCCTGACTCACTAAGCACCTTCTCTGAGTGCTGTGGCTCTGCCTTATACCCTTGTGTTCAGATTTATCACCAGGGAAACCTCCATTGACCCCTCCCCTCAGCACTACCCCCTCCTAGTCTACCCAGCTTCCTTTGGGAAGCTCGAAGTCTACCCTTGTTGTTGACCTGCCTTCCCTTAGACCTACCTTTCCTCTCCATTGCTGTCTGCTGCCGGCTGGCTGGAATCTGACCTTCATAGAGGATCCTGGTGACCTGTTCCTCTTTTCCAATCTCTTTCCCACTGCTAGAGGCAGCTCACCAGCTGTGATAGATGCAAACTTCATCATCTCATGCACTAGGGGCAGGCTAGAGTTAGGGCCCTACAGGGTCCTGACTACCGGAGGAGTACCCGAGGCCTGGTCAAAGTCCCTGGGTGGGATTTAAGAGGAAGCCAGTTTCTACCGTCATCACCAGTCTGTAGGGGGATAAAAAGCAACTCCTTTACCCATGACTAACCCCATGACTAGCTACGGTGAGATTGTCTGCAAAATAGCAGGTTAGCATGACCTGAAGAGATGAGTCACAAGAAGGGACGTGGCCCCAGTGACACAGGGACAAGACTGTTGAGGGTGAAGATCGGGGTCAGGGTGGAGTATGAAAACCCTGTCTGTGCAACTCTCCTGGGGCCCCACTTGGCTTTTCACCCCCACAGCTGACCGGCTCATTCTGTTCAGCAGAGCCTCTAGCCTGGGAATACAAAGGTATAGTAGTGGTTAGGGGCTTAAGGGGTCAGGTGACCGGGCTTTGGAACTGTAGGCAGAGATAAGGATGGTCAGACTAAAGCTTGAGGAATTATCATCTGCCTTTTAAATATGATCCTTCCTGGTCCCGGTAGGTACTGGCCTTGCTGAACCCCAGGTGGGCAGATAGACCCTCCTGCCTGATGTGTCCTTCCTGAGGTGTTAGTGTTTCCATAGCAACTTAGGGACAGAGCCTGAAATAGGGCAGCTGCTAGAGACAGTACCCACATTGCCTGTCACTGTCCCTGTAAGGAAAACTGGCTTTAAGGACGGCAAAGAGGATTGGTGCCAGTCCTGGGAATGACAGGGCAAGCCCACCTGGCATCAGTCTGAGAATAGAAGGACAAAGCTTTATAGGAGTGGACTTGCAGGTGTTAGGGCAGCAGCAATGACATACTCAGTACCCGGTGTTTTCTCACACCCATCTGCCCCCAAGCTATATTTTCATCTATGACTTTGAGGAATCTTTCTGCTACCCCCATGACAAGTCAGTCAGCTCTAAACTTCACTCTCCCAGTGGCGGTATAACCATTCCAGATGAGACCCCCCACCAATGCTACCCCTTCTGCACCCCTCTGCATTACACCCATGCCCAACTAATGTTTAGTCACCTTTCCCTTGTCGTCTCATCCCACCCGCGACTGGTTTCTGCCTACCGCATTTGGCTGGAGCACCAGGTTTTTCTTTGTGTATCTTAACTGGTTTCTTCCTAGGTGAGGTCAATGCTGAACCCCAAATCCACTCCCCACCTCGACCAGTCTCTCTCACCCCCTCCTTCCTGCTGAACCTGGAGAAAGGGTACCAGTTGGTCCCAGCACTCAGTGTTTGCCATAGAGTTAATGTTTAACTAAGGGCTCATTCCGGCTCCTGGGGTTCGGCCCTGCCCTGCCCTACCCTGCCCAGCCCTTGGTGAGGGGGTGGAGGAGACAAAGGCTAATGTAGACCAAGACTCATCTCCTATGGCACTATCTCCTTGAGTTGAGTGTAAACTGTTCCTGTCTCATCCAGATAGTAACCAACTCAACTGTCCTGTGTCTATGGCTAGATATCAGTGTTTCCAGGGAATTTCTGTTAAGTACCTGGAGCCTCCTGGAACTATGTATACCACCTGTATCTTGGGTGTGGTATGGACCTAAAAAGAGATATTGTGATCACCCTGGAAAATAGAATTGCTGCATCCACCTGTCACAGAATTTGAGGACCACTGATGCACAGAGAGAACGTGATCTTGTGATAGAACCAGGGCAGCGACTAGGCCCAAGAAGTCAACCTTAAAAAAATAGGGATCTCTGTGTGCATGTGTATATGTTGTTATGCATGTCTGTCTGTCTGTCTGCCTGTCTGTCTGCCTGTCTCTCTCTGTATATGCCAATAGGAAGATAAAGAATACATTTATGTACTAAATAATTTTTACACAACATATGAAATACTAAGTGCTAGAAAAGATTAAAGGGTGGATCATTCCCAGTGAAGGCGACATCTGTCAGAGTAGGGTCTACCTTAGGATGGATGAGAGAAGGCAGGTGTCCTTCAGGATGGGAAGGGGAGAGTGTTAGAAGACACCTTGATCAAGGATTCTTTCCCCTCTATTTACCCTAACAATGGCTATCATGTTCTTCTTAATTGGTGTCTCTGAGTCTGAGACCCAAGAATGTGTATTCTGTGTGTTCACTGGGGTTATTTTAAAACATGCCAAGGTTTAAGCACAGGAAGTTCCCAAGGCTTATAAGACAAAGAACCATTATCCATGATGCACCAGCTCAAGGCTTTCCTGCTAGGGTAGGTCACCTGGTGTAGCGTAGGCTGTCTGGGTATTGCAGGGGAGCTACCTCAGTCATTGCAAAGGTCTCGGAGTCTGTGCTTTCCTGGTTCCAATGCTGTCTACCCTTTCTCTACTTCTCTGTTTAGACCAGTGATTCTCAACCTTCCTAATGCTGCAACCATAAAATTATTTTTTGTTGCTACCTCGTAACTATAATTTCGCTACTGTTGAGATCTGTAATGTAAATATCTGATATGTAGACTATCTGATAGGTGACCGTTATGAAAGGGTTGGCACAAAAGGGTTCACGACCCACAGGTTGAGCACCACTGGCCAAGCACCCTTTCTGCTTAGATGTCATTTCGGTTGTCTCTTTCTTTTACTTGTCTCTTTTCGTCTAACCAGGGTCCTGAAGGTCTGCTCTTGCTATTTTGCCCTCAAGGTCTGAGTAGCTGCCGGCCAATGCTTGGCTTTGATCCTATGCCTCCTTATATGGAAGGTAGGGTACAGTTCTTGAGAAACTCACATCAGGCAGACCTCATCTTCTCCAGACTATCTGTCTGTCCAACTTCTCTGTGACCAGCTCATTGGAAGTTCCCATGTTTGCTGATGGTTGCATCAGAGAAGTTGCCGAATGGATGTGTTCCTTAGAGGGGAGCTGTCCCTTAAGAAATCCCTAGTCTATTCAGTTTCAAATTTCATATTTCACCAGAGCTGGGATGCCCTTGGCACCTCCCCTTCCCTTCCTCCACCGAGAGCCCTGGCCAGCAACGTTCCATTGCAGGAAACATCTGCTGGTGAGGCCAAGCTAGGCCCGAGGTTACTGCAGGACATTGGCCAGGCCCATCACCCAGATCCTGTAACTTGAAGCATGTGTGGGGCTCTGGCCTTGCCCGCCCACCAGCCCTGCCTCCCTCCCTCAGGCCCCAGTGACTCTTAACAAAGAAGTCATTTGCTGGCCAGCTGAAAGGGGCACGGTCTGGAGGAAAAAGGGGTGTGTGCAGGGCTGGGGTGAGAGCAGGCCCTGTGTTGCAGCTAAGTGGTGGCCCTTTTTGCCTGGGTGAGATGTGAGTCACAGCGATCCTGGCCTGGCCCCGGGGGGATAGAAGCATACTCACTGGACAGGCCAATCTGTGAGGCAGAGCTGGACTAAGGATCAGGACCACCATGGGCCTCTCTGGAGCTTCTGAACCACTTGTGAGTCACTGAGTGTGAGTAGCCAGTGTGGAATAGAGGCCTCTGGAGCCAGCTGTGGGTCATCCTGCTCTGCAAAGTTTGCCTGATCACGTGGGGCTGCACTTCCGCAACTCACAGCTTATGTTGTGTACCTGCTGTATCTGTGTCGTCTGGCCTTACCCGGACTCTTGACTGACTGCACCAACCAGGGAGTATTGCCTGACCACACCCCCTCGGGGCTGCCCCGAGACTGAAGACAAGGGAAGCATGAAGCAAAGTCTAACTGTGGGAGACTGGACAGCCAGTCCTCTCTGAGAACCATGCTTGTTGTTATCTTTTCACTCATGAGAGCTTGAACTGGGAGTACAGCTCTGAGAGCAGAAAGGATATCAACTGGGGTTGTGTAGACCCTCTGTGTAGAAGGCAAGAGAGCACTTCGTATCCAGTCCAGGCAAGACTTACTGTTTCCATTCTGAGGGAACCTGAGACTCAGCCTAAGGACCCAAGGTCCCTTGCCTGGGACATTTGTTGGGGGTGATGGAATCTCTGACAGAATCTGGGGTCCTCTGGAGCCTCCTGCTGGAACTGGACAGCCAGTCTCTGCTGTGGTACTTGAAGAGGCTCGCTGATGCACCTGTTGGTCCCGAACACCTCTGCTGGCCTGGATCTGAGAAAATCCCAGCCGTGAGTGTGTGACCCGAACTCTCTGTGTCCCTACAACTGTTCTGTGCACTCTTCCATGCCTCTGTGGCCCTGCTGAGAGACTCAGATTTAACAACCCTCGAGCCAGAGTTCTTTGGCCATTTTGTAGAGGTGAACCTTGCCTCACCGTTGGAAGAGAGTGCTTTAAGAGTACACAGGAAGTGGGTATAGAGAATAGGTTTCCCAGCATAGGGGGACATAGGATTGTAAGCTAAGTATTCCCATCAATGTGTCTTTGTGCTTTTAGTACAGAGAGACTGGCCTACCATCTACATCAACAGACAGTAGAATAAAACCAGTTAGGTGGTACAAATGTGAGAGAGGAAGCTTTCCTCATTCCTCCCCACTGCTATACGCACAAAAGATCATTGCCTTTTCCTGCTTGCTTCTGAGAGAGATTGTACCCAGACTTCTGTGTCTCCATCTCTGTGGGTTCTGGAGCTCTCATTGGATATGATAGAGGCCTGGGGAAGAGGAAACCGTGGGTGGAATTTGGAACTTGGCATCAGGTAACAGGATGGTTAATACCCAGTTACTCTTGAAGAGGATTGGGGGCTACCACCTCGTGCAGGAACTTTGCAAAGACGCCTCCAGAAATGTGAGAGGCTAGCTAGTGAGAGTCCTAACGCAGGTGACTGTCCCTTCCCACATGAGTGCTGCTTATTGGGAAGCCCTGTCGGCTTCTTTTTGGCAGTTGGATAGGACCCTTGTTCCATTCCTGCTAGGTTTTCACATTCTTCAGGCAAGTTGCTTAACCGCTGCCTCATGTTTCGCAAGTATGCAGTGGGAGAGCGACATCTCCATGAGGCGTGTATGTGATGGACTGGTGCTTGCTCTTGGATGCTTATTTGTTCAACAGTAGTCTAGAAGGTGAGTTGGATATAATGAGGAATATGAGCCAGGTCGTTGAGCAAGGGTCTCCTATGTGTGGATTCTGGTCTCAGAGGCTGGGTGGCTGCCTGGGGAGCATTTGCGTAGTATTTAGTGATCCTTGGAGGACTGTTATATCGGGTCTTTCCTGGCTACAGAAATCATAGGATAGTTAAGATTCCAGATGGCTTCCTTTCAGTGGTCTGGAACCCTGGTTCAAGCACATATAGATGGTTTGGGAAGTTTGAAATTATATGGTAGCATGGTGTACTTTGGGAAAAGGTAACCGGGCCTCTCATAGTACACGTGTAAGTCAAGAACAAAAGCCTGAAATTCAAAGTATAGACAGGTTGATGAGATGTTTCTTTTTTTCAGCTCTTCTGTTTTCTCCCTCTTAGAGCATGGACCCAAACTGAACTTCCACTGTTTTCTCTCCAACTTGCTTCCTATTTCCTTTCCTTTAGTCAGAGTGATAGGCTGTACCTCAGTCTGGGAGTCTTTGGTTCAGATGTGAGCAGTCTCCTGACTTTGTTTCCACGTGGGTTATTTAGCCTCATAGAAAGTTGAAACATGAACGTGTGAAGTATCCATCCCTCACCAGAATGTGAGTTCTCAGGAAAGTGGGTGGGAGGGTAAGAGGCCAGAAACCACATGTCACTGCCAGCAGGACCAGCATGTTCCTCAGGCATGGGTCCCTGGTGGAGGGTCAGCAGCCATACGTGTGTGTGAGTGTGTGTGTGAGTGTGTGTGTGTGAGTGTGTGTGTGAGTGTGTGTGTGTGTGTGAGTGTGTGTGAGTGTGTGTGTGTGTGTGTGTGTGTGTGTGTGTGTGTGTGTGTGTGAGCATATGGCCTGGTGGAATGCAGATGTGCCTCTGTCCTTGAGTGTGGCTCTTCCTAGGTTGTACACCTTTTGTTTTGTGTTTTGAGGCAGAGTCTCTGTGTGGCCAAAATTTGCTCTATAGACCAGGCTGGTCTCGAACTCAGACTGGCTGGTTATATACTCTTTGCATAATCCTTGAGTGCCATTTATCTATGGCCATCCTTCTTTTTTACTTGCATTCATTTTAAAATATTTTTTTAAACGATCAATTTATTTTTATCTTGCGTGCTTGCATGTGTGTCCATGTGAGGTGCCAGATCCTCTAGAACTGGAGTTTCAGACAGCTGGGAACTGCCATGTGGGTGCTGGGAACTGCCATGTGGGTGCTGGGAACTGCCATGTGGGTGCTGGGAACTGAACTTGGATCCTCTGGAAGAGCCACCAGTGCTGTTAACTGCCAAGCCATCTCTTCAGCCCTCTTTCTTCTCCATTTAAAAAAATACTTTTAAGACTGTATGCTCTAAAAGGGCAGAATCCCTCACTATTGGACTGGCTGGTGGGGTTTCTTTTTTCTTTTTTTTCTTTTATTGGATTTTTAAATTTACATTTCAAATGTTGTCCCCTTTCCTGGTTTCCTCTCTGGAAACATGCTATCTCCTTCTTCTATGAGGGTGCTCCCCACTCATCCACCCATTCCCTCCTACCTCCTTGCCCTGACATTCTCCTACACTGGGCATCAAGCCTTCATAGGACCAAAGGCCCCTCCTCCCATTGATGCCCACCAAGGCCATCTCTGCTACATATGTGGCTGGAGCCATAGGTCTATCCCTGTGTACTCTTGAGATGATGGTTTAGTCCCTGGGGTTTCTGGGCATGTGTGATTGGTTGATGTTGTTGTTCTTATGGGGTTGCAAACCCCTTCAACTCCTTCAGTCCTTTCTCTGACTCCTCCATTGGGAACCCCATTCTCAGTTCAATGGTTGACTACAAGCATCTGCCTCTGTATTTGTCAGACTCTGGCAGAGCCTCTCAGGAGACAGCTATATCAGGCTCCTGTCAGCATGCACTCTTGGCATTCACAATATTGTCAGGGTTTGGTGTCTGTATGTGGGATGGATGCCAGGTGGGGCAGTCTGTGGATGGTCTTTCCTTCAGTCTCTGCTCCACACTTTGTCTTCATATTTCCTCCTGTGAGTAATTTTGTTCCCCCTTCTAAGGACTGAAGCGTCCACACTTTGGTCTTCCTTCTTGAGCTTCATGTGGTCTGGGAAACTTGATAAGTTAGTCTGTGGGAATGAGCCTGCCTGCAAGGGACAACAACATATTTTTAGATCTGGTTCTCTATTCTGTACAAGTCCCTGGTCCTCTCCCAACTCGTAGGGTTTATGGGGAATATACGTTCATCTTGGGGTCTGCCACTTAATAGAAGTTGGGTGCCCTTGGGCATGGGGCTTTTCCCTTTCCTCAGTTTTCTCATTGTACATGTTTGGTAGATGCTTTGGTAAGATTAGGGAGGGGAGTGTCAGACTTGTGTACCAGATGTACTTTTAACATCACAACATTTTCCCGGTTATTGGAATTTTTCTCTTAGTGCCATGTCTTCTAATTTTTTTTAAATCATGTCTTTAGTTCACTGTTAATCATAACAGACTTTGAGAAGTACACGTTGTCCAATCCTCTTCTAAGTCCTGCTAGCGTGGCCCTCAGGTCCTTTCCACTGCCAATGCAGAGCTGGGAGAAAGCAGGGCAGTGACCACTGTCATCATGGTCCCCGGAATCACTTGAACGTTTCCTTCCTTGCTTTATGTTCTTAGGATATATGTGAACCCCAATTTCATATTTCTCACTGACCAAAACTGCAGGAATGGTTTTTCAGGACAAGGTCCTGTATGTTATTTCTCCGTGCCCCTTTCTTAACCTGGCCTCCCAGAGACTATGGGAAGAGAGAGTATATTTGTCTTTCTATCACATAAGCATCTGACAGCCTCTACCCCAGCACCCACTATCTCTAACCCTACAGTATGTGAGTACATTGTACTAATCTTGGCTGTTGTCCTGCAGGTGCTAAGCCCCACTTACAAGCAGAGAAATGAAGACTTCAGAAAGCTCTTCAAGCAACTCCCAGACACGGAGCGCCTCATTGTTGGTGAGCTAGTAACCTGGGAAGGGGCCAACCAGGAAGTCTGGGAGTTCCAGAGAACTCTCAGGCTGCTTCTGACCAGAGGCTGAGAGCCAACACAAGCAAGCGGGTGGAGCCGGCCACATGGCGAATACACATCTGTGACACAGACATCTTAAGTCCAGATCTTAGGATCAAAAGCCATTCCTGTGGCATCCTTGAGAGCCCACCCAGGAGGGATTCAAAGACATACTTGACCTCTGCAAATGGCAGATCCTTAGAACGGGTTACTGTCATGGTAGAAAAAGATTGGAAATTAATGAAACAGCACTGGCCTTTTTAAAAGCCCTGCCAGTCGTTGGCTGTCATACTGATGTGCTATCCTGCCACCAGGCCAGAGTGTACTTCATCTCTTCTGTGTTCTTGTCATGAGATGTCAGAGACTTCCATGGCTACACAACTAGTCAGCAGCAGATGCCTGGACTCCCCCAGTGCTGGAGGGAGGGAGGGACAGCATGCTCACTGAACACTGGTTTGCCGATCATGTTTCCTGCCTCTGAACTTCATATCCTGCTTCCTACACAGATTACTCTTGTGCACTCCAAAGAGACATTCTTCTTCAGGGCCGACTCTACCTCTCAGAGAATTGGATCTGCTTCTACAGCAACATCTTCCGCTGGGAAACTCTGGTACGGAGCTTGGACTTGGGTTGGTGTGGGAATCATGTGGGATGCATCTCAGTGGTGATACTCTTACCTAGCATGCACAAGGCTTCTCTGTGCTTGGTGCCCAGGGCTATCATCTTGGCCATGACTGAGCAAGCTGCCTTCATTTTCTTCCTTTGCTGACTTTGTGTTCTTCCCAAGCCTTTATATTATGTATGCTGATTTCCCCCCTTAATAGACAAGGTTTCTCTGTATAACCTTGGCTGTCCTGGAACTCACTCTATAGAACATGCTAGCCTCAAACTCAAGAGATCTGCCTGCCTCTGCCTCCTGAATGTGCGACATCACCTTCCTGCTTGCTTTTATGTGGTTAACACAAACCCATGCCTGAACACTGGATACCCAATTCTGAGTTCCAGTCATGAAATGTCTTCTGCCATGTGTATCTTTCCGTCTCTTGGGTGTGGAGGGCAGCATAAAAACCAAACCAGAACAATCAACCAAACAAACAAACAAAAAAGCAAAGCAAAAACATTTTTCTTTGGCCAGTGTAGATAGCTATCTGGTATGAGTTACAGCAGAGGGAGACATAGCAAAGTAGGAAGGGCATTGGCTGTAGGGCTCAGAAAAATTTTATTAATTGTGATTTTTAAATTAGTGGGTTTACTTTTGTCTTTGTTTCCTAATCTTTTAAAATAAGATGGAGAAAGATTGCTCAGATGGCATTAAAAGACCATCCAGCACCAACATTCTGTGTTTATATAAGCAGAAAAATGACAGGTCCTCTGCCCATGTAGCAGGTTGTAGAATCTAGGTACCCATGGCTGGCGATAAGGCCCAGCTGTTCCCTAGTGTATGACCTCTGTGACGTAGGCTGTAAACTATATGATCTCTAAATTAATCCCTTCCAGGGCCAGAGGATGAGAACCATGATTTGATTTTGTCTGGTAACTACTAGTGCCAGGTAAACACTCCTTGCACGATTGTACTAATACCCTCCCTTGCTTGTTACTCATGCTCTGTTACCATGGGGATGCCAGCTGACAGTCCGTTTGAAAGATATCTGCTCCATGACTAAAGAGAAAACAGCTCGCCTCATTCCCAATGCCATCCAAGTCTGCACTGATTCAGAAAAGGTATGTGTGGTCAGCTTCTGCCTCTTGTACCTATGTGCCTTCCACATCCCGCTCCCCCATGCTCCTGCTCCTGTATTCTTGCCCTTAAATCACCCTCCTCTTTAGACTCATGGGCTTGAAATGGCAGGCAGTAAGCTGGGTACAGTTGTTCTAGAAAATACTCCCTGGGTGAGCAGAGTGGTTGAAGGCTGAGCAGGGGTTAGGGTAGCATGTTAGAACTTTGAACTTTGAGCTAGAACACCTGATTCTTGAGTCCCGTGACTATGCGACTGTAGACTGCATTGGATAGCCTTCACTTGCAACGGATTTAGCTGAAGGTTTTGGGTCAGTAGGTGTGTCTCATTCTGCTTATGTAGTACGCCAGCTCAGCTCTTACCCAATTCTACTTGGTGAACACAGAACATTTATATTTGGGGGACGGGCAGACACAATTTAGAACTAGAGTAAAAAAAAAAAACAACACAGAATAAGGTTGGTAAAATATTGAAGAACTTGGTTACTGTGGGCACCTAGAGACTTCAGGTACCTAGTGCTTACAGTTTTAGATAACGGACAGTCAGTGGCATTTGAGACTGTGTATCTTGACTGAAAGAAAGGAGGACCATGTTTCCATTCTCTCTGTTTCTCTGCGTCTTCTGGTCCATTCTAGCACTTTTTTACTTCATTTGGAGCCCGGGATAGGACGTACATGATGATGTTCCGGCTCTGGCAGAATGCTCTCCTCGAAAAGGTAAGTCCTGAAGGGGAAGTGGACACAGAGCCCCTTGAACCAAGAATTCATACAATGGATACTTGCCAAGAAAGGGAAAGTCAGTGCTAGTGTTAGTGGGTCTATTAACAGCCCTCTAGGTCAGACCTCATTCCCCATGTCTAGGAGTAGCTGGCCAACACAAAATAGACTCCATGTTTGTTGGTGTTTGCTTCTGGTTTTGTCTTCTCAATTTTATTTCTTTTACACACACACACACACACACACACATACACACACACACACAGAGAGAGAGAGAGAGAGAGAGAGAGAGAGAGAGAGAGAGAATTTGTTTTGATTTTAGATTTTAGAATTTTAGATTTTGTTTATTTGAGAGAGAACAAAAGAGGGAGTCCACGGATTTAGTTCGGAAGGATAAGGAAAGCGTTAGGGCGAGAAAGAATATGATCAAAATATATTATGTGAGAAGAATTTAAATCAATTTCATTCCAGTAAATAAATAGGTAGATAGAAAGATAGACAGACAGATAGATGATAGACAGACTGGCAGACAGACAAACAGAAACATGATCGGTAGGGGGGATTGGCTCTATTCTTCCGCCTGGGAGGCCATCTACCTATAACATTCTTCTCACTTGGATAATGTCCCAGTTGGGTCGTGTGCTTTTATTGTGCTATTGCCAGCCCTAAAGGAGCCTGTGGCTCTGGAAATCTTCTGCTAGTAGTCTTGACTTGCGTCCTGAGTAGAGTCAGCTCTCTTGTGAGGCTGTCCCAGCACTGTCCAGAGTAAGGCACCTGTGACTTCAGGTATGTTAGTCCCACTGCATAATCCATCTCCAGGGCTTGGGTAGTCAAGTGGAATGAAGCAGGAAGCGATAGAAATGGCTGCTGTGAGGGAAGCAGGTTTCCTATCCATAGGATCTCCAGAAAGGAAGCTTGCCGTGTCAGGTTGTGCCAGGCCACATGGAGAAGCACTGGTCATACTATAGAAATATTTAATTTCTACCTCGCTTTTGACCATTTAGTTCCTAGACAAAAGACACACACAACCTTTATATTTATCATAAGCATTAGTCAGGATAAGAGCTGGGCACATATCTATCTTCTATGCTATTAAGTCTATTTCCCAGCCAATAATCCCATTATATAATTTACCATGTTTCATCTGGGCTGCTCTTAATGCCAATTAGCCAACCCACGTGGCCATTAGGAGATTCTTACCTGATGGTGCCTTCTCTTCTCTTTACCTTCTTTTTTCTACCTCGTGGTTCTCCAACCCCAACCTGGGAACCCTAAACCCTACCTATGTCTCTTCTGCCCAGCTATAGGCTGTCAGCATCTTTATTTACCAATCATGGATAACTTGGAGGGCAAGGTCACATAGCATCACTTGAATCTTTCTGTGGTCCCTGGGAACAACCAGTATTTAGCATAGCAAACAACCAAACCTCAATAGGTCAGGAGGCAAGGGGGAGCAGAACAATGGATAAGAACCTTTCCTGTGGCCATCTTGGGAAGCCAAGTGATATAAGTGTAGGATTAGTCACTGGTAGTGATTTCTGTAGGTGCCCAGCATCCAGTTCTAGGGTACCTGGTCTTGAGAGAGGTAACTGGTCAAGGTGGAGAAGGGGGATATTTGTATACCTGTGAGTTGTTTCTAAGAACTTGCTAATCCTGGGAGAGTCCACCCTGGTCAACAAGACACTGAGTTTCAGAGAATTGTCAATAAAGAAAATTAAAAACCTCTGTTAAGATAGCCACCAACTGACGACTGGTATGTTTGAGTTAGGTTATGAGGAGACACAAATGGAATATTACAGCTCATGTTCATAGAGAGTTCCTATTTTGAAACTGTCAGATGTTGGGGGACTATCCAGGCTAGAGAGAAAAAAACATAAGGGAAAAAAATCCCTACCTATAATATGTCCCTTCAACTAGGTCACCATGTAATTGACATGAGAGTATTAAATACATGTATGTATCCATCTCGGCTCTAGTCTGAGCTAATTGTTTTCTGGAGAAAACTCAGTAATTCAATTCTAGTCTGCAGCTTCTTCTAATTTGAACCTTTAGAGCCCTGATATAGATCTTGGTCATCTTCCAAAATAACTCTTGTTTTGACTAGTGAAAGTCTGCTAACCGTGCTTGTCCCTGACTCAGGGAGAGTGAGGAATGTAAATGGTGGAGCAGGCTAGAGTATCATTTGACAGACAGCAGGTGTGTCCCAGGCAGGAAGAAGGGTATCCACAAAGACTAGGGACAGGAGGGGAGGTCTAGATAAAAGATCTTAGTTATCACTGAAAGCTAGCACTCAACACCTGCTGGTCCAGAGACAAGACCCAACCGCCATTGTCAATGGTTCTAAGTCAGAAACCTGGAAAGCTGACTCAGTGTATTCTTCTAGATGCCTAAACCATTTCTTCAAAGTGTGGGTCTGGAGACCTCTCCCATTATTTGGAAAGTGTGTTATTGCAAAGATTCTCGAATGTTTGTTTTTTCTTAGTTATTGGTCGCACCTGCTTCTCTTGCACTCTTGTTTGCCTTTTCACGTACTTGTTGGTCCCACCTCCTTCCCTTCTTTCCGTCTATAATCACTCATGGTCTCCACCCATGATCTTAGCTTCTTTGACTTTCCTTTGCTTCTCTCTGGAAATTGTACCCTATGAAAACTAGCTTCTCTCAGGACAGTGTTTTTAAAGAAACCAATAAACATACTCCCCCATCAGGAAACACTAGAAACTCTACCTAGCCTTGTACACAAATTGACCACCCCTTAGAATAAAGAAAGCATTCAGGTCATCAGGAGAGGGTCAGCTAGGATAACCTTTAACTTATGTTAAAGGTGTTGCAAGACTGAGTCAGGGCACCTATGGGTGTTCAGAGATAAGGTTGGCCCTAAATTTACACTGGTTTCTTTCACTTAATGGTGGACCTCATCAGTAGGAAAAGCAAGAGATGGGGAATTTCCCAATCTCGAAGAACCAGTTAATCCCACTCTGCAAAGCTGTGTTGACGGTACAGACAAGGAAGGTCCATGTCCTTGGCTTTGTCAGAATTGACATCATCAGGCAGAAGATTAGCATCTGACTGGGACATGTGAGGTGGATGGTACTGTCATAGAGATACCCTCTCTATACAGTTGGGGAGAGAGTCCTTTGGTTTCTTTCCCTGCAAGGTGCCAACCTGGGTATAGAACTTCTGTGCAGGGTGGCAAAGCCGGAGGGAGGGAAGGAGGACCAGAGTCACGGCTCTTATCTCCTGCAGCCCCTGTGCCCCAAGGAGCTCTGGCACTTTGTCCACCAGTGCTACGGGAACGAGCTGGGTCTAACCAGTGATGACGAGGACTACGTGCCTCCAGACGATGACTTCAACACGATGGGGTGAGTGTGGCCTTGGGTGAGCTTCCCAGAGGACATGGGGATCAGAATGACAATGAGGACATCATTTGGAAAATGACATCTAAGTAGCACCCTGCAGGAAGCATTGGAGGGAACCAGTGCTTCTGGCAGAGGGAACAGTAACTGGGCTATGTGGCTACCTGAGTGGTCAGAGATGAAGCCAGCAAGTCAAGGGAGCAGAGACTAGTAGCCTTTTGGGCAATGTGACAATTGGCTTTAGGCAGAAAGAGATGGATAGGTTTATAATAGACAGTTGATAAGTTCTGACTTAACATCTAAACAGGACCAGTCTGTCTTCCGTGTTTGACATACTCTCAGGTGAAGAACAAGGGGGAACCTGTTCAAAGATTGCTAGATGATATAATGTAGAGGAAAGAGGCTTGTGGAGGTGTTTTGGAAGGTTGCAGTAGGTCTGACAGGAAATAAAAATTTCTTGATGTCTTTTGAAGGATCTGTTGATAGCTCAGAAGCAAATCCCAGGTTGATTTAAAGTTTGTTGGTTTAACTCTTTGGGAGAATGGAGTGGTTCTAAACAGATGGGGCATACTGTAGACAAAAGAGCTTGAGATTAGAAGATTGGTTTCAAGCAAATGAGGATGCCTGCAAGCCAAGCAGAGAGATCATGTGAGCTTCTGAGGTTAGATTTTGGCTTCATGAGGATGAACTAGGTTTGGACTAGGGCTTTAGACTCTAAAGTCACTAATGGATAACTATGGGCTTAGCTCAGTCCTCCAAGTGACTGAACATAAAGGATGTTCAAGGTCTAGGCTTGGAAGCATTCAGCAGGAAGAGGAAGCAGAGAAAGTTCTAGAAAGGATACCTAATGAGGCAGATCATCTCCTACACTAGAAGCTAAGAGCAGGAAGTTAAGGGTGGGGGCTCTCACTGTATGAACTTCTGCAGGTAGGTTAGAAAGACAGGGAGAGTCAGTTGACTGACAGTAGTTAGGTGTGTGGAGACTAGATGTTGCTGTGAGAAGCTAGTGAAGTAAAAAGCAAGGAAAGCCCACTGAGGGTACAACACTTAGGCCTTGGCTTGGTTCAGCATTAGCACTGGTGTCATATAAGCTCTATCATACTCTATTTGCTGATGTCTAAATGGGAAATAATGATTTACCTGGAGCTGTAATACATGCAGATGCTACCAAATGTACAAGTCAGAAGTTAATGCCAACAACGACTGTATAGGTGATGATTGCATGCAGCGGAATGCTTGGCGTGTCTCTAGAACAACACCTACCTTCATTCAGGATGTACAACTAAGAGAAGCTCGCTAGTTACAATCTATAATTTGGGCAGTACTGGTGAAGGGGGGTACTGTACACAGAGTCCAGTCTTAGTTGATGTTTGAGACAGGAAATATTTGCTCAGAGCCCAGATGCTAGATTCAGATCATGGAACGGGGTTGGGATCCAACAGGAGAGAATAAGATGAGATATCGTTATGTTTAGGAAGGTGTCTAGAAAAGGTGGTTTTTCAGATAGAAGTTTCAGGATAGGGAGAGATAGAATAAGACAGAAATGAAGCTTTAGGGGAACAATGGGGGGAGGGGGTGGTTGGTTGGTACAAGATCATAAAGAAAAGAAGCAGAAAAGCCCATTGTTTCAGATTGACAGACAGGCCTGCATTCTAAGATTAGCTGGTGGCCTCCACCACAGAGACTAACCTGAGCTCATGGGGTGTCTTCTCCAGCTACTGCGAGGAGATCCCCATAGAAGAGAATGAGGTGAATGACAGCTCATCCAAAAGCAGCATAGAGACCAAGCCGGATGCCAGCCCACAGCTGCCCAAGAAGTCTATCACCAACAGCACACTGACATCTACGGGAAGCAGTGAAGCCCCCGTCTCGGTATGGGTGGTAAACTCTGTGCAAATCCCTGTCCTGATTAGTGGCCAGTGTCTCCCAGCTTAATTAATCCCACAAGAGCTCCACTGGGAGCAGGGAAGTGGGAAGGGATCCTACCATGGTCACCATGATGTTATGGTATATTCTAAAGGTCTAAAGCTAGGTTCTCAGGTCTAGTTAAATGATTTGGTTTGATATATGAGATGAAAAGTATTCTAAATCTTCTAAGAGTGTAGTTCTTGATGGCCTATTCTAAGTCAGCTTCTTTTTTTTTTTTTTTTTTTTTTCCTTTGGATACCTTTCCTGGCTTACTATTTCCTTCCCCCTCCCCTCTGGGGGGCTTTGATTGAAAGTCAAAATCATACATGAATATGGAACTGTAGGTATTAACTGTATGTTAATTGCCTATTCACCTATGTCACGAATTTTGTTGAGTTACTTTGTAATTTATTTTCCCACTATGCTAGAATTTATGGAGGCTATGAAAATGTCTATGAGAATCTTTCTCCCCAGGAACACTGTTGCGAGAAGTCAGAGCTTTCCAGAAGGAAAGAGGGTTAGGGCATGTGTCTGCAAGAAGACCTTGGGTTCCTTGGGAAAGAACTCTCAGAAGAGAGAACCTTTTATTCCACATTTGGCCAGGCGAACCAGCAGTAAAATGAAGACATTGATGGCTAGCCTTCATGGTTTTTTTTTTTTTTTTTTTTTTTTTTTTTTTTTTTTTTTACCACTGAGATTAGCATTAAGATAGAATTGATTCCCTTCTGGTGCCAATGAGAAAACGAAGCCCCAGACATGAAGCCCTCTGAGGTGCTTAGGAAAAGGGTATTGTTTACAGGCAGGCTGGCATTGTAGTAGTGTGGTAGGAGTATAGCTCCAGAAAGGACCTAGAATGGGAGTACCACCCATAGACCAGTGCACTGTTTGAATGGCATGAGTGTTGGTTCTGTGTACCCTCTGTGCACCTCAACACAGTCCCAGCACCCAACATTAGCCCAGCTCCTGAGCAGCGTGGCTGGGAACGGGATGACTTTTAAGGCTGGGTTGCTGGTCTCCCTTTGGAGAGAGTTGATCCACAGAGGGGAGCACTGGTGGGTTATTCTTGATCTCCACTGCAGTTTGATGGCTTGCCGTTGGAGGAAGAGGTGATGGAGGGTGACGGGTCCCTAGAGAAGGAACTTGCCATTGACAACATCATAGGGGAGAAGATCGAGATCATGGCGCCTGTGACCTCCCCTTCACTAGACTTCAATGACAATGAGGATATCCCCACCGAGCTCAGTGATTCTTCAGATACCCACGATGAAGGTGAGCCTCTGAATGTGGGTAAGAGAATCCCCTTCATCTCTCCATTTTGCAACATGAACGGAAATATCTGGAGTCAGAAGCTACGTTCTGCATCTCAGAGTGTCCCCCAGACCAAGAGAAGAGAAGTAATGCAGGCAAAAGCATTCACAGTGAGCCCATGAGCCCAGCCACCCTTCTCTTGGTAGTAGCACCCACATCAGCCTCGGAGATATTGGTGCCCCTGGGATGTCACCACAGCCTCTAGTCCTCCTCTGTCACTGTCTGCTTAATCCTCTCTTCTGTACAGGAGAGGTCCAGGCCTTCTATGAGGACCTAAGTGGAAGACAGTATGTGAACGAAGTCTTCAACTTCAGCGTGGACAAACTCTATGACCTGCTGTTCACCACCTCACCCTTTCTGCGGGACTTCATGGAGCAGCGGCGCTTCTCTGGTCTGATCTGCGGGCTCGACCCTCCCTAACTGTCCATCCTTTCCCCCACTGTCCCTCTTCCTCCTTCCCCTTCTATTTTCCTACCTCTGTCCCTATACCACTCTTTCTCCCAATGTCGCAGGCTCCTCTTTCTGGCCTCATGTGGTGCCAAACATCCTCTAGGTTACTCTGTCCCTCTCTGTCTCTAGTAGTGAAGGTTTTCATATGCCCTCTGTCCAACAGACTCCAAAGATTTCCCAGGGAGCAGGCCCCTTCAGCTCTTTGTCCCCACAGGGCTCTGTGTCTATTATAGGGTAGCTGTTCTGCAGTTTGGGAGGTGCCCTCTGTATGAATGTGTTACATTGGCTCGTTCAGTCCTTAGCTGTGCCGTGTGTGGGTCTCCGGGTTCCTTGCACCAATGTGTTAGGATTCTCAACTCCAGGCTCTATTTATCTGCCTGTATAAAGTAGCCTAGAAGTGCCGAGTGAGGATTCATATCCAGCACCCTGAGGGCTCCTGCATCCATTCTCCCTCTCACTCCAGTTTTTCCCACAGCAAGGATGTAAGATTGCCCGGCAGAGATGGCAATCATTCCCTTGGGGCACAAGCCCTAGGCAACAGGGCACCCTCTGAAAGAGAGGCACCTTGAGGCCATGGGGTGGGTCACACTCCCTGGGGATCCAATGGTCTTACCACAGTAACTTCAATGTTGCCTGCACCCCCGCAGGTGGCCCCGAGACCTCCTGTCCCAGTCTTGGAACAATCAGCATTCTGGAGCTCTGTGTAGAATTTCGGCAATGCCACAATGGGCCTCTTTCTGCCCCAACTCCACCTCCTCTTTGCCACTTCCCCCAGCTTTCAAACTCCTATTGGCTTTCAGGGGAGGGGGGTTGGTTGTCAAGAGTCAGCATGGAGTGAGGAGTTCATCAGAGGGGAGATTCAGACAAGCAGTGTTTGCTGTTCCCCACCTTCTCAGTCTAGACCTCATGTCTACCTTCAGATATCATCTTCCACCCATGGAAAAAGGAGGAGAATGGAAACCAGAGTCGAGTGATTCTCTACACTATCACCCTTACTAATCCTCTGGCTCCCAAAACGGCCACTGTCAGGGAGACACAGGTGAGTGGGGAGAAGAAAGAATCAAATGAGTGTGTGCTTGGAAATCCCGTCACATCATGAAGGATGAAAACGGGACTTGGGAAGACACCTCTGGATCTAGGCTTGGTTAAATCTGAGTGATGGCGGCGTCCAACTAGCTCAGATGCTGCCAACCCCAGTGACGTCACACTTCCCATCCAGGCATCCAGGGACAGGGACATTGAGAAAGGTGGTGGTCCTACCTGGCCTCTCATCAGTTTTGATCAGTGGTGCTTTCCTATCCACAGACCATGTACAAAGCAAGTCAGGAGAGCGAGTGCTATGTGATAGACGCCGAAGTCCTCACCCACGATGTGCCATACCACGACTACTTCTATACCATCAATCGATACACACTCACCAGAGTGGCCCGGAACAAGAGCAGACTCAGGTGTGCTGTGTGAGGGCTTGTGAGGGTGCAGGTGGGAAAGACATTCCAATTACACAGTGCCCGTTTGCTCCTTGGGGAGAAGGGGAGCTGGAGTATTCTCCCTTGTTAATGTCCTACCCGGAGCCTTCCTCAACTCCTTGCCTTCCCATCCTGCCTTTCTTCTTCCCCACCTTGTGTCCCTTTGAACACTCTGCATCTTCTTTGGAAGATCTTTACCAGGCCCTACTGTTGGTTTTCTGTGGTTTATGTAGAACTATGTAGGAACTTGAACTACATCTGTTGGGCTTCTTAGAATAACTCCCAAAGATGGAATTACCCTCATTTATCAGAAGAGTGACTTGATCAGGAGTCATGCCCCAGTACGTACTGAAGCTTAGCCTTTAGCGCCAGGACCCTGTGCCCTGTGTTCCCTGTCTTATGTGTTGGGCTTTCCTATTGTTTCCATTGTTGGTCAGTGAGCTCCTCTAGAGCAGGAATCTTGACCGGATACAACCAACTCTCTGTACTCGGCTTACTCAGGTCACAGTCGAATGAAGACTTAGTTCTGTATGCAACGGTGCCTGCTCAGAGCAAGGGAGGAATATGGACCACGTTAGGAGGAGTACGTAGAAGAGGGATGGAAAGCCAGCACACATACCCCTTTGAAAACCATCATGGTTGATGACAGCTACACCTTTGCAGGAGGTGCTAGTCCATTCTCGATGCGGACAATAGATGCTGGGTGGGAATGTACGAAGGGTCCAAGCATGGCCATGGGGCGTGAGGGCACTACTGACAGCCGCTCATATACCCAAGGAGGAGGCAGAGAGTAGGGCTTCCATGTGGGAGGGTAGGGTGTAAAACTACTATAAGAGCAGTGGACGGTGGTGTGGCCAGTGGTTGGGAGACAGAATAGTCAGAGAAGTGTTGAGATCTTATGTGTAGCATGAAGGCAGGCAAGTGAGAAGACACTTGACACTCCCTACTTGGATGTAAAAGGGTTTGACCTTAGTTTCTAAACTTCTCTTGATTGGCTGGGAGGCTGTAGAGTATATACTGTACCCCCACCCCAATATGTCCCAGGCAGTAGCAGCAACCTATTCTGATCTTCTATGCTTCCAAACCTGTTTTCTCCATATGAATGACTGATCGTGTCTTTAACGGCCTGCTCCTCAGGGTCTCCACAGAGCTCCGCTATCGAAAACAGCCCTGGGGGTTTGTGAAAACTTTCATCGAGAAGAACTTCTGGAGTGGACTGGAGGACTACTTCCGCCATTTAGGTGGGTACCACAGTTATCAGGTCATCTAAATTGAACCTTTCCCTTGCTGGCCTAGACAGCTGTTGGCCACCATGTGGGGAACAGAAAGCCTGGAGAATAAGGGACTTTCTGAGACTGTGTATTAGTTTCATTGGGTTCTCAATTCTGCCCCTGAAATGAGCATCAAGTTTGGTATGCCTGTGGATGTTATCTTTCAAGAGACTGTAGTGATCAGGGGCTGTGATTTCGCCTCTTCTCGAATGGACCTAAGATGTTGTGATACTGCCATTGAGTCATTATAAGAAAGATCTGCAGGCATGTGTTCAGAAGTGTGTGATATGCCATAAATTATATACACGGAGGTGCAGAGGTTCGGAACACGGTCCTAAGCGAGATTTAGCTTCACAAATACTTGACATGGGCCTTTCTGAGGGTCATCTTCCCACTTGGCCGGCCTCCCAGGATATGCTGTAGGAATATGGTACTAGTAGAATGCTGCTTCTAATGGCCAGTATGTTGGGTTAAAGCCATAGGCCTCTGATGTGGCCCTTTTGTGTCTGACAGAGACT